>NC_057808.1:121440443-121740443 GCF_018294505.1 Triticum aestivum
AACCATAGCTACACCTCTTGATCGGCGCAATGCCACAGCATCACCTGGGGGCTTGGTCGTATCCGAACCATAGCTACACCTCTTGATCGGCGCAATGCCACAGCATCACTTGGTGGTTTGGTCGTACCCGAACCATAGCTACACCTCTTGATCGGCGCAATGCCACAGCATCACTTGGGGGCTTGGTCGTATCCGAACCACAGTCACACCTCTTGATCGGCTCAAAGCCACATCATCCAAGGCCAAAGAGAGTGTTGTAAAACAATAGCTCAAACATAGGCACCCACTGAGCACAGCTCACAATGTTGTTTGGAGATTCTTTGCTGTCGAATTTAGGGCCTGGCAGCCCGTGAAGCCTTGACTACAATGGTTTTACTTTCCTTTTGCTAAGTTTCTCGTTCTTTTGATAAGATTTGTGATGTTTTCAAACCGGTGTTTTTCAACCCAGTTAGGTTGTCAACTACAAGTTGTCAGTACATGATCAAGTTATAATCCGGAGACTATCAGCCCGGTCTGGTTTTGACTCAAAGTCACCAGTATGGAATAAACCGGTGGTTATCACAACCCGGAACGGTTTTATTGTAAACCGGCATCATATAACAGGAGTTACTTTTACTCCGGATTAGGGTTATTACCCTCATTACAAAGTTGGTCAACCAACACTATGCCTAAAGGTCACAGGTATCATATATTTCCATATTTGGTTATCTTTTATAACCTTGGTTATAAACCTTGGTCATATATATATTTGGGTATCATGACCCGCCTGGTGGTAAACCGCCAGGGCGCTTTAAGCTTTTTATCTGCAGGACCAACTTGAATAAATAGCTATGGATTATGAACATCATATCTTAAGCATGGCGGATTAACACGCATCAGTCGCAGATAAATATGCACGAAGGCATAACAGACCAAGTGTTTTAACTAGCCTATTACAAGGCGTTTTAGTGCCCAAAGGGATAATTGTTTCTCAATAAGCATTGCAGCAAGTGGAAGATTAAACCGGCCCCAGGATTATGATTGCTTATCAGCTTGACATGACGGCTGCGGATCATCTTGCACCGGTTCATCTTCTTCGTCTCTACCCAGCGGCTGGAAGTCAACAGTGTCCAGTCGATCCCAATTAAAGCTTGGAACACAACTTCGTCTCTTATAAGGGTTGGCGGTTCAATATCAGGGGCATAAGTGTGCTTACGGATTGGAGGGATCAAATTTTGCGCTTCTAGAATTGGCGCCGCAACCCGTCTGTTCTTATCATCATAACTTGCCTGATAGTATGAGAGATCAGCTTCTTCAGCCAAATGACAAGCCAGTGGACGTACTTCCCGGTTTATGGCGTGGAGATCCTCCTGGCCAAATTCTGATCCGTCTTCTTTTAAGCTTGGGAAGCCTTTAGCCACATCCACCGGATCAAGATCAGGCACCCACGCCTTTGCTCGGGTTAGAGCAGTCAGAGCTCCGGCCCTTACCGCAGCTTTCTTTAGTTCTTCAACCCGAGCAGGCAGCATGGATAGCCTTTCTAAGGTGTCCTTGATCAATGTTGGAGGAGGTTTATTGTGTGAAGCGGTGCAGATGATCCGCTGCGCACCGGTATACAGCTGCTCTATCAGAGTATAGGCCGCTTTCAATTTCTTCTGTACGTCAGAGCCGAGATGGCTAATACGAGGTCCTGCATCATTATAAACGTCAGTAAACCAGCAACACATCGGAAGATATGTTAAAAGTATAAAGCAAGGATGCTAACCAAACACAGCAGCGGTCATAGCATGTACTTGCCGTTTTACACCAGTCAGCTCGTCTACTACTGGTTTGAGAGCTGCTTCTGCGTCTTCAGCTCTTTTCCGCAAAGCGGATTTCTCTGTGTTCCAATCCGCCCGCTCCTTGGCGAAGTTCTCCTTTAGCTTTTCCATAGTGGCTAAGGCGCTCGTCAGCTCATCTTTTGCTTTGGAAGTTTCGGCCTGTTCGAACTTGATGTTCTCTTGCAGATCAGCGGTTTGGCTTTCCTTTTTGCTCAGTTCAGCCTATAGAGAGGCAGATACATAATGAGTTGACAGTATATATTTGAAGTACCAAGATCATAACAAGTTATGCCCTTGATACTCGGGGGCTAATGCATATTTTCTCCTTATCAGAAATTTCTACAAGTCCCAAGCACAATACAAGTATTAATCTTGGCACCTGGGGGCTAATGTGTGTTTGCTCAAAAACTATTGGTATGGGAATTCTTATACAGTCCCGATTCATCTTTATAAAGCTAAACCGGCCCTTGGGGGCTATACTGGTGAAAGAGCAGTATGGCAAATTTTAAGGAACCGATTCATCTTAAAGAGGTAATCCGGTCCCTGGAGGCTAAATATGCAAAGTTATGTTATGACAAAAGTCCCGGTTTAGATTGGTATCATAAACCGTCACTTGAGGGCTGCTAGGAGTTGATATCTGCAATTGGACAAAGAGAAAAATAGTAGTTACCTCATATTGCTCCTCCATCAAGTTTACCAAACTATCTTCATAGTCATGGCTGGTATACAGACGGTTCAAGAAGCCAGAGTGAATGTCTTGAGCATTGAGATGGGCGTAGCTTGATAAATCGGCATTCCATTTGACTTTGCCGATAGCAAAGAGCTCGTCCTTGGCACTATGCTTTGACAAAGCGACATGATTGCCAGGAGTGGTGTGGCCAGTGCCAGTAATCATAATGTCATCATCTTGGTCATCAGCAGCCTTCACTGGAGTTGGTGGTTTGTCAGTATCCTTAACTGGACTGACCGGTTTGTCATCAGTTCGGACAGAGTTGGTTGGCCGGTCTACATGGCTTGTAGTGTCAACTTGCACTTGTTCGACAAGGAAGTCATGGTCTTGAGGCGGCGGATCGTTAAGCATGTCGTCAGCGTCGGTTTCTTCCGGATCTGGTGTTTTTTTTCCAGTTCAACAATTGCATTATCATTAGCCGGTTTGCTTAACCGAGCCTTCTTGCTGGGTCTCAGCTTGGCGCTGAGAAAAGATAGACATGAGGATCAGTACAGTATGAAAAGATAACACATCAAGAATAAAGACATGTGCATAGCTCACCCAGGAACTGTTTTGAGGGGTGGAAGCTGTGTGGCCGATGACTCGCCAGAAGATGAGTGAGAAGTACCCTGATAATTTGAATTGGACGGGTTAAGAGGCTGGCGGAAACAACCTGCTTTGGGGTATGAAGTATCAATGGGATAAGAGACCTCTGATCGGCGTTTCCGAACCGGACTGTTTGGTAAACCGGCGAAGGTAACTACCTGGCCGCTGTGCCGGATTGTACGGCGAGCCTCGTGCTACTGCGTCTTCAAAAGAAAGTTTGCGTCCAAGTAAGCAAGAGGGTGAGAAAATTTTACTTTCCGGTTTGCTTGACGGATTTTTGATGTTGGCAGAGGATCTGAATCGGAGGAAAGAATCGTTACCTCTACGTCCTCAGCATGACTGCCTTCTGCATCGTCCTGATAATAATCATTGTCAATGAGATGTATGAAAAATGAACCAAGAGAGTCAAGTTCTACCTCTGGTTCTGGATTACCCACAATGTCATCAGCTGGTAGATCGGAGGATGCAGTGGTCCTTTTCTTGGCAGGTTTTTTAACAAACTTGGTCTTTGGACGAACTGGCTTGACCGGTTTGTCTTGCGGCTTCGCCGGTTTGTCTTGTGATGGTTTCTTGTTCCAGAACGGATCATCACCCTGTCAGAAAATAATCACACTTTCAGAGAATATTTGGACAGAAGCAACTTCAGATAAAAAGATTATATGATTCTTACAGCTGGTGGTTTGTTGAAGGTGCAGAAAGGGAGTAGTCCGGTTTGGGCACAGACAGCCTCCGGTTCGTTCAATATCTTTTTTACAGCCTCAGTGACTTCTGCATCTGTAAGCTGAATGTCAATGTGCCGCTGAGCATCCTTCAAGCTCCCCGTATACTCACACATCAAACCGGAGCGCCGGCTTAAGGGCAGAATACTCCAGCTTATCCAGCAACGAGCAAGATCAACTCCTGTCAAACCGTTCGCCATGAAGGCTCTAAGCTTTGATAATTGGGGAGCATAGTTGGCCCTTTCTCTTGCCGTCAACCTCTGAGGAAAAGGATGTGTGTTGCTAAGGCGTTCAGGGAGGTAACCCGGCAGGGGGTTTTCATCAGGTGGAGATGTATCCATGCAATAAAACCAAGTCTGGTTCCACTCTTTGGGGTGACTGTGGAGTTTGGGATGAGGGAAGGTGACTTCTTTCCTTTTCTGAACCGCCATTCCGCCCAGTTCCGTATTGGGTCCATCTGAGAACTCTGTGCGACGGTTTAAGTGAAAGAAATCCCTAAACAGTTCGAATGTAGGTTCCTCTTGCAGATAAACCTCACAGAAGACTTGGAAGTGGCAGATGTTGGTCACAGAATTGGGACCGATGTCTTGAGGGCGCAGCTGAAAATTGGCTAGTACATCTCGGAAATTTTTTGAACCGGGAGGGCTAAAACCTCGTCCGAGATGATCAGCAAACACGACTACATCTCCATCCTTGGGTGTAGGAGGATTTTCCGGGCCAGGGACCCTCCAGTGGATGACATCTTTCTTGGCTAAAGCGCCCGTTTTAACAAGATTGCTTAACTTCTCTTCGGTTACTCGAGAAGGAGCCCAATTGCATTCATAGACTTGTTTGGCCATGGCAATGGAAATCTGAAACATGATTATTGCCGGTTTAAGATTTAAAGTGGATAACTATACAGCGGACTTGGTTATTCGTAAACCGGAGTCTGACAATGGAAACAGTACAATGATGAATGCATTGGCGTTTCAACAGGGGACTAATGGTATCTACTGGATTATCATTTTGTATATGAAGTTAAACCGCCCAATCTGGTACTCCTTGTGTATAAGTAAAGGAAGAAACAAGTTTCACATCTTTCCATGGTAATTTCAGATCTACCGCGCATTGGAAAAACAAAATATATTCTGACCTAATTTCCAGCGTGTTAAAGGTTCACCAAGTTGAGATGAATTTTATACAAGGCAGATGTTCTAACAAGAAGAAAGGAGTCTAAACTACAAAAGGCGCTGAAATAGTCAGATCTAACCGGCCATAGGTGCTACCGAAGGGAGAACAGTTTCTAGCTATGAAGAACACCGAACCCTATGGGGGATCTAGGGTGAGAAGAAGAAGGACTTACTGGTGCAGGAGGAAGCAGCGGAGGATCACCGCTTTTCTTTGATGCGATCAGGTTGATGCAGCGGCCTTTGTCGAAGTAGAGGCGAAGGACGACGACGGCGGCAGAGCTTGAGGGTCGGTCGGTGCGAGGAAGACGATGACGCGAAGAGGCACGAGGGGGAAAAATGGAAAGACCCCTGGCCCTATTAATAAGGGCAGAAAGATAAGCGTGAGGCATGAAAATCGAGGAGCCTAAATTTTGGATATGAGGCGGAGCTGTCGCCTCAATTGTCGGAGGCTCATTAATGACAGGTGACGTCATGACGGTTTACCATGATCCTAGAAGATGATGTCACGGCGGTTTACAAGATTATGTGAATATGTTGAAGAAGAAATTTTCTTAAAGTATTGAGGATTGACATGAACCAGTTCAAATCAATCTGGGGCCTAATGTTGGGGATGTTACCACTGGGCGTAAACCGGCCAGGAGAGGCCGGATTAACCCCATAAGTAGTTCATCTGTATCTGAAGTCCATGAAGACAAACGGTGACGCTTCATGAAGGCCCAGGGCCCAAAGCCGGTTTTAAGGCCTGTAGACATAAACCGGTATTGATATGTAAACTTGTGTTGTAAGATAGAAGTAGCAGAGACCGAGCCGGACACTATTATGAGCCGGCCTCGGGATTCTGTAAACCGACGGGCGTCAACCCATGTATATAAGGGGATGACCCGGCGGCGGTTCAAGGACAACAGACAACAACTCAAGACCCAGGCAAAGCGTATTCGCTCCCTGGTCATCGAAACCCCATCAATTCCATTACAACTAGACGTAGGCTTTTACCTTCATCGTAAGGGGCCGAACTAGTATAAAACTCTCTTGCGTCGCTTGTCCGCTTTAACCCCTTTAAGCTAACCCGTAGCGATGGCTCCACGACTAAGTCCTTTCTCTAGGACATCTGTCATGACAAAACCACGACAACCATGACAAATCTACGAACTATGAGGAAGCTATGATGAGCCCAGATTCCGCAAAAATGGCTTGAGGCCATGAAATCTGAGATGGGATCCATGTATGAGAAGAAAGTGTGGACTTTGGTTGACTTGCCCGATGATTGGCAAGCCATAGAAAATAAATGGATCTTCAAGAGGAAGACGAACGTTGATAGTAGTGTTACTATCTACAAAGCTAGACTTGTCGAAAAATGGTTTTTGACAAAGTTCAAGGTGTTGACTACGATGAGATTTTCTCACTCGTAGTGATGCTTAAGTCTGTCTGAATCATGTTAGCAAATTGCCACATTTTATGAAATCTGGCAAATGGATGTCAAAACTACATTCCTTAATGTATTTCCTAAAGAAGAGTTGTATATGATGCAACCAGAAGGTTTTGTCGATCCTAAGGGTGCTAACAAATGTGCAAGCTCCAGCGATCCATCTATGGACTGGTGCAAGCATCTCGGAGTTGGAATATATGCTTTGATGAGTTGATCAAAGCATATAGTTTTATACAGACTTGCGGTGAAGCCTGTATTTACAAGAAAGTGAGTGGGAGCACTACAACATTTCTGATAAATATATGTGAATGCCATATTGTTGATCGGAAATAATGTAGAGTTTTCTGGAAAGCATAAAGGAATATTTGAAAGGAGTTTTTCAAAGAAAGACCTCGGTGAAGCGGCTTACATATTGAGCATCAAGATCTATAGAGATAGATCAAGATGCTTGATAAGTTTTTTCAATGAGTACATACCTTGACAAGATTTTGAAATAGTTCAAAATGGAACAGTCAAAGAAAGAGTTCTTGCTTGTGTTACAAGATGTGAAATTGAGTAAGACTCAAATCCCAACCACGGCAGAAGATAGAAAGAGAATGAAAGTCATTCCATATGCCTCAGCCATAGGTTCTACAAAGTATGCCCACTGTGTTTCAGATCTATTGTATACCCTACCACTGAGTTTGGCAAGGGAGTACAATAGTGATCTAGGAGTAGATCATTGGACAGCGGTGAAAATTATCCTTAGTGGAATAAGGATATGTTCTCGATTATGGAAGTGACAAAAGGTTCGTTGTAAAGAGTTACGTCAACCCAAGTTTTGACACTGATCCAGATGACTCTAAGTCTCAATCTGGATACATATTGAAAGTGGGAGCTATTAGCTAGAGTAGCTCCGTGCAGAGCATTCTAGACATAGAAATTTGCAAAATACTTACGGATCTGAATGTGACAGACCCGTTGACTAAAATTATCTCACAGACAAAACATGATCACACCTTAGTACTCTTTGGGTGTTAATCACATAGAGATGTGAACTAGATTACTGACTCTAGTAAACCCTTTTGGGTGTTGGTCACATATCGATGTGAACTATGGGTGTTAACCACATAAAGATGTGAACTACTCATGTTAAATCACATGGCGATGTGAACTAGATTATTTACTCGAGTGCAAGTGGGAGACTGAAGGAAATATGCCCTAGAGGCAATAATAAAGTTATTATTTATTTCCTTATATCATGATAAATGTTTATTATTGATGCTAGAATTGTATTTGCCGGAAACATGATACATGTGTGAATACATAGACAAACAGAGTGTCAGTAGTATGCCTCTACTAGACTAGCTCGTTAAATCAAAGATGGTTATGTTTCCTAGCCATAGACATGAGTTGTCATTTTATTAACGGGATCACATCATTAGGAGAATAATGTGATGGACTTGACCCATTCCGTTAGCATAGGACTTGATCGTTTAGTATGTTGCTATTGCTTTCTTCATGACTTATACATGTTTCTATGACAATGAGATTATGCAACTCCCATTTACCGGAGGAACACTTTGTGTGCTACCAAACGTCACAAGTAACTGGGTGATTATAAAGGTGCTCTACAGGTGTCTCCGAAGGTACTTGTTGGGTTGGCATATTTCGAGATTAGGATTTGTCACTCCGAATTGTCGGAGAGGTATCTCTGGGCCCACTCGGTAATGCACATCACTATAAGCCTTGCAAGCATTGTAACTAATGAGTTAGTTGCGGGATGATGTATTACGGAACGAGTAAAGAGACTTGCCGGTAACGAGATTGAACTAGGTATTGAGATACCGACGATCGAATCTCGGGCAAGTAACATATCGATGACAAAGGAACAACATATGTTGTTATGCGGTTTGACCGATAAAGATCTTCGTAGAATATGTGGGAGCCAATATGAGCATCCAGGTTCCGCTATTGGTTATTGACCGGAGACGTGTCTCGGTCATGTCTACATAGTTCTTGAACCCGTAGGGTCCGCACGCTTAACGTTCGGTGACGATTTGTATTATGAGTTTATGTGATTTGATGTACCGAAGGTAGTTCCGAGTTCCGGATGAGATCGGGGACATGACGAGGAGTCTCGAAATGGTCGAGATGTAAAGATCGATATATTGGACGACTATATTCGGACATCGGAAATGTTCCAAGTGATTCGGGTATTTTCGGAGTACCGGGGAGTTATGGGAATTCACCGGGAGAAGTATTGGGCCTTATTGGGCCATACGGGAATAGAGGAGAGAGGCCAAAAGGAAGGAGGCGCCCCCCCCCCCTCTGGTCCGAATTGGACAAGGGGTGCAGCCCCCTTTTTCCTTCTCCCTCTCCCCCTCTTTCCTTCTCTCCTACTCCGGAAAGGAAAGGGGAATCCTACTAGGACTTGGGAGTCCTAGTAGGACTCCCCACACTTGGCGCGTCCCCTCTAGGGCCGGCCTCTCCCTCCCTCCTTTATATACGGGGGCAGGGGGCACCTCTAGATATAACAACTGATCTCTTGATCTCTTAGTCGTGTGCGGTGCCCCCCACCATAATCCACCTCGATCATATCGTAGCGGTGCTTAGGCGAAGCCCTGCGTCGGTAGCATCATTATCACCGTCATCACGCTGTCGTGCTGATGGAACTCTCCCTCGAAGCTCTGCTGGATCGGAGTTCGTGGGACGTCATCGAGCTGAACATGTGCTGAACTCAGAGGTGCCGTGCGTTCGGTACTTGGATCGGTCGAATCGTGAAGATGTACGACTACATCAACCGCGTTGTGCTAACGCTTCTGCTTTCGGTCTACGAGGGTACGTGGACACACTCTCCCCTCTCGTTGCTATGCATCACCATGATCCTGTGTGTGCGTAGGAATTTTTTTTGAAATTACTACGTTCCCCAACATTGTGTTGTCAAGTTTTCAAGTTTTTGGGTAAAGATTTGATGGATTTTTGAATAAAGAGTGGCAATAGCCTAAGGTTGGGGATGCACAAGGCACCCCAAGGTAAAATTCAAGGACAACCAAAAGACTAAGCTTGGGGATGGCCCAGAAGGCATCCCCTCTTTTGTCTTCGTCTATCGGTAACTTTACTTGATGCTATATTTTTATTCACCACATGATATCTGTTTTGCTTGGAGCGTCTTATATGATTTGAGTCTTTGCTTTTGAGTTTACCACAATCATCCTTGCTGCACACACCTTTTGGGAGCGACACACATGAATCGGAATTTATTAGAATACTCTATGTGCTTCACTTATATCTTTTGAGCTAGATAATTTTTCTCTAATGCTTCGCTTATATCTTTTTAGAGCACGGTGGTGGTTTTATTTTATAGAAATTATTGATCTCTCATGCTTCACTTATATTATTTTGAGGGTATTTTATAACAGCATGGTAATTTGCTTTGGCTGTAAAATTAGTCCTAATATGATAGGCATCCAAGATGGGTATAATAAAAACTTTCATATAGAGTGCATTAAACACTATGAGAAGTTTGATACTTGATAATTGTTTTGAGATATGAAGATAGTGATATTAGAGTCATGCTAGTTGAGTAATTGTGAAATTGAGAAATACTTGTGTTGGGGTTTGCAAGTCCCGTAGCATGCACGTATAGTAACCATTGTGTGACAAATTTGAAGCATGAGGTGTTTCTTTGATTGCCTTCCTTATGAGTGGCGGTCGGGGATGAGCGATGGTCTTTTCCTACCTATCTATCCCCCTAGGAGCATGCACATAGTGCTTTGGGTTTGATGACTTGTATATTTTTGCAATAAGTATGTGAGTTCTTTATGACTAATGTTGAGTCCATGGATTGTACGCACTCTCACCCTTCCACCATTGCTAGCCTCTCTTGTACCACGCAAATTTCGCCGGTACCATGAAACCATCACTTACCTTCTTCAAAACAGCCACCATAACTACCTATTATGGCATTTCCATAGACATTCCGAGATATATTGCCATGCAACTTTCCACCGTTCCGTTTATTATGACACACTCCATTATTGTCATATTGCTTTGCATAATCATGTAGTTGACATCGTATTTGTGGCAAGGCCACCATTCATTTTTCATACATGTCACTCTTGATTCATTGCATATCCCGGTACATCGCTGGAGGCATTCACATAGATTCATATTTTTTTCTAAGTATCGAGTTGTAATTCTTGAGTTGTAAGTAAATAAAAGTGTGATGATCTTCATTTTTAGAGCACTGTCCCATGTGAGGAAAGGATGATGGAGACTATGATTCCCCCACAAGTCGGGATGAGACTCCGGACAAAACAATAATAAAAGAGGCCAAAGAAGCCCAAATAAAAAAGAGAGGCCAAAGAAGCCCACCAAAAAATATAACGATGAGAGAAAAAGAGAGAAGGGACAATGTTACTATCCTTTTTCCACACTTGTGCTTCAAAATAGCACCATGATCTTCATGATAGAGAGTCTCTTATGTTGTCACTTTCATATACTAGTGGGAATTTTTCATTATATAACTTGGCTTGTATATTCCAATGATGGGCTTCCTCAATTGCCCTAGGTCTTCGTGAGCAAGCGTGTTGGATGCACACCCACTTAGTTTCTTTTGTTGAGCTTTCATACACTTATAGCTCTAGTGCATCCATTGCATGGCAATCCCTACTAACTCACATTGATATCTATTGATGGGCATCTCCATAGCCCATTGATACGCCTTGTTGATGTGAGACCATCTTCCTCTTTTTTGTCTTCTCCACAACCACCATTCTATTCCACCTATAGTGCTATGTCCATGGCTCGCGCTCATATATTGCGTGAAAGTTGAAAAAATTGAGAATACTAAAGTATGAAACAATTGCTTGTCTTGTCATTGGGGTTGTGCATGATGGGAGCATTTTGTGTGACGAAGATGAAGCATAGCCAAATTATATGATTTTAAAGGGATGAGCTTTCTTTGGCTATGTTATTTTGAGAAGACATAATTGCTTGGTTAGTATGCTTGAAGTATTATTATTTTTATGTCAATACTAAACTTTTGTCTTGAATCTTTCAGATCTGAACATTCATGCCACAATAAAGGAAAAATTATGTTAGGTAGCATTCCACATAAAAAATTTAGTTTTTATCATTTACCTACTCGAGAACGAGCAGGAATTAAGCTTGGGGATGCTTGATACGTCTCCAACGTATCTATAATTTTTGATTGTTCCATGCTATTATATTATCTGTTTTGGATGTTTAATGGGCTTTAATATGCTCTTTTATATTATTTTTGGGACTAACCTATTAACCGGAGGCCCAGTGCAAGTTGCTGTTTTTTTCCCTATTTCAGTGTTTCGCAGAGAAGGAATGTCAAACGGAATACAAACGGAACGAAACCTTCGTGAGGTTCTTTCTTGGAACAAACGCAATCCAGGAGACTTGGAGTGTAAGTCAGAGATGCAACGAGGCGGCCACGAGGTAGGAGGGCACGCCCAGGGGGGTAGGCGCGCCCCCACCCTTGTGGGCCCCTTGTTGCTCCACCGACATACTTCTTTCGCCTATATATACCCTTGTACCCTAAAACCATCCAAGAGAGGCATGAAACCACTTTTCCACCACCGCAACCTTCTGTACCCGTGAGATCCCATCTTGGGGCCTTTTCCGGCGCTCTACCGGAGGGGGAATCGATCACAGGGGGCTTCTACATCAACACCATAGCCTCTCCGATGATGTGTGAGTAGTTTACCACAGACCTTCGGGTCCATAGTTATTAGCTAGATGGCTTCTTCTCTCTCTTTGGTTCTCAATACAAAGTTCTCCTCGATGTTCTTGGAGATCTATTCGATGTAATACTCTTTTGCAGTGTGTTTGCCGAGATCCGATGAATTGTGGATTTATGATCAAGTTTATCTATGAATAATATTTGGTTCTTCTCTGAATTCTTATATGCATGATTTGTTATCTTTGCAAGTCCCTTCGAATTATCGGTTTAGTTTGGCCTACTAGATTGATCTTTCTTGCAATGGGAAAAGTGCTTAGCTTTGGGTTCAATCTTGCGGTGTCCTTTCCCAGTGACAGTAGGGGCAGCAAGGCACGTATTGTATTGTTGCCATCGAGGATAAAAAGATGGGGTTTATATCATATTGCTTGAGTTTATCCCTCTACATCATGTCATCTTGCCTAATGCGTTACTATGTTCTTATGAACTTAATACTCTAGATGCATGCTGGATAGCGGTCGATGTGTGGAGTAATAGTAGTTGATGCAGAATCGTTTCGGTCTACTTGACACGGACGTGATGCCTATATTCATGATCATGCCTAGATATTGTCATAACTATGCGCTTTTCTATCAATTGCTCGGTAGTAATTTGTTCACCCACCGTAATATATGCTATCATGAGAGAAGCCACTAGTGAAACCTATGGCCCCCAGGTCTACTCTACATCATATAAGTTTCCGATCTATAATTTTAGTTTACTATTTATTTTGCTATCTTTACTTTTCAATCTATACAACAAAAATACCAAAAATATTTATCTTACTATCTTTATCAGATCTCACTTTTGCAAGTGGTCGTGAAGGGATTGACAACCCCTTTATCGCGTTGGTTGCAAGGTTCTTGATTGTTTGTGTAGGTACTAGGTGACTTACGTGTAGTCCCCTACTGGATTGATACCTTGGTTCTCAAAAACTGATGGAAATACTTACGCTACTTTGCTGCATCACCCTTTCCTCTTAAGGGGAAAACCAACGCATGCTCAAGAGGTAGCAGGCACTGGATCAATATGGTAGTCCCAAAAATAATATAAATAGTTGCCAAAAGTGTATGAAAGTTGTAGAATATTGCCAAAAAACAATAAAAAATTATAGATACGACGGAGATGTATCAGCATCCCCAAGCTTGATTCCTGCTCGTCCTCAAGTAGGTAAATGATAAAAAAAGATAATTTTGATGTGGAATGCTACCTGCATAATCTTGATCATGTAATCTAATCATGGCATGAATATCAAGACACGAGTGATTCAAGGTGTCAGATTCAGGGGCGTGTGCGAAGAACTCAACCTCTCGAGCTTACCAACTCATCGCCCTAGAGCCTAGCCCAGCCGGGCTCGCATGAGAAAGGAAGAAGATCGACACGACAGTTTACCCTGGTTCGGGCCACCTTGCAGTGTAATACCCTACACCTGCTTTTGGTGGATTGGCCTCACGAGGGGCTGAGGATGAACTAGTACAAAGGATGAACAACCTCACGAGGTGCTGGGGTGAGGCAATCAGTCGACCCCCTCTATGGTGGTGGCTAACCTATATTTATAGTGGCCTTGGTCCTCTTCCCCCAAATGTAGGCGGGAAGGGATCCCACAGTGGCCAACTTGAAAGGGGACAAGTAGTACATCTTATCCTAACGAAAGGTGGTCTTCGCCTGCAAAGCTTCTGGTCGTGACGCAGCTGTGGGCTTGGCGATGACATCCGTCCTGCCACGCCCATGGTCTTGGTCTCGTTGCACTGGAATGGAAACCTTTAACAGATTCCTCAGGAACCCGTGCCTGTCCTTGCTCCCTTAGCACCAAAGAGGAAACTGTGCCTTCTGTGCTTGCTGGCGCCTGTCTGGCCTTCGTCGTCATGGCTTGCATCATCGGAACCTCATGAGCTGGGTACCTGCATAGAAATCTTCGCTCTTCAGGAGGCAACCTGGGGAGGCTGCTCCCTCGGGGGGTCTTGGTGCCATCCACCTCGCGAGGCTTGGCCCCTCGCAAGGGTCTTGTCTTCATAGTCTTGTAGATGGGCCATACTAGGCCGTCGAAGGAGCCACACCCTGGGCCGTAGGCAGGCAAGTCTGGGTATACCCTGGTTCCTAGAACACCGACAGTAGCCCCCGGGACCAAGGCACACTAGGACTTGGCTTCAAGGCAAAGCCAGAGGGCAAGGGCGAAGCGCTGCGGGCCCCAATTGCCCGCGGGCCAGGCTGACGCGTGGCGCTCGATGGGACGTGGGCGTCTCCGCTTCCCGATGCCACCTTGGCAATCGCTCAACTTGACAACTACTCGGTGCACGCACCCTAGCCATCATTGCCCTGCTGCGCGGTTGCCTTCTGCTTCTTCTCCTCCCTGCGAACTCGCGTCCTCTTTGCCAGATTCCGTGACAGCTCTACTCCACCTTGCAGCCATGGCTCCAAGGAAGAAGATGGGCGACATTCCTGCGGCGGCAGAGCCCTTTCCGGGGCTGGATCCGGCGCTCGGCCGGTTCACGGTGATCAACCGCGAGGGCTGCATAAGGTCCGACAGGCCATCGCCGCCAATTCCAACGAGTGGAAGGCGACGAAGATCTGGCCTGCCTCTCCGACCATGGCCGACATGGAGGCCACTGAGATCCTCCTTCACCTTCATGCCCTTTTCGCCAGCCTGCTGCCGCCATTCTCCGATTTTTTCATCGTCGTGCTCTTGCATTACCAAATCCACGCGCTGCATCTCGATCCCGGATCCATCGTCCTCTTCTCCGCTTTTCACGTTCTTGTGCGAGGCCTTCATGGGCATCGCTCCGTCCGTGGCCCTGCTCCGCCACTTCTTCTCGCTCCAGTTGGTCGACAGCGAGCAACGCTGGGGGTGCATGTTGCTTCAGGCGGTGGCGGCGACTACAGGCTCCTTTATTGGGTCCGCGCTCCGCCCGGACATGGCGGGCTTCAGGAAGCAATTGGTGTACGTTTACGCCGGCACGTTCAGCCCACTGCTCCTAATCCCGGTGGCACCAGCGGAGCCGAGCTCTGGCTGGGAGCACGCGGAGCTGGTCGACCCGCGGCTCGCTCGAGTCATGACTAGGCTGGCCATCCTGAAGGAGGCACGGGTGACGATGGCGATGGTGGTGAGGGAGTTCGTCTGGTGGCTTATCGCCCTGCTGCAGCACCATTCCCGCCCGATGTGGGATTTTACCGGCCCCGCGAACGATATGAGGCTCTAGCAGCCTGCTCTTCCTTCCAGCACCCTGAGCGTAGTGCTTCGCCGGCTGACCGGTGAAGAACCCGCCATGGTCCCCCAGGGTGGATTCCCTCTTTAGGATCACCCAAAGGGGGAAGCCTTCGCTAAGAAGATGCCGCGCTTCGATGAGTCGGGACTGCTCCCCGAGGGCCACGAGGGGCCTCGCGAAAACCCCCTCTTGGTGACTCTCATGCGCAAAGGCTTCGTGGCGCTCGCTCTCGAGGAGTCCGCGGGGGAGCGGGCGCCACCATTTGCTCCTGAGGTGGCTGCTGGGGAGCGGGCGTCACCATGCGCTCCTGAGGTCTTCGCCCCTAGCCCCACGGGCAGCGAAGGAGGAGCCCCGCCTGCGGATGCAACGGCTATCCCCGTCATGGAAGGCTATGCACCAGCTTTCAGCGTGTCTCCTTTGGATCCCGGGGCATCCACAAGAGGAAAGAGCCCGAGAGTCGCTGCAGTCCTGTCCCGAGGATCCTGAAGAAGAGGAAATGGATCGATGTGGATGAGTAAGTATCTTGCCTTCCTCCTGACCCTTGCATCTCGCATCTCCATCTGACTTTTTCCTCTTAGGGCCCCTTCCGTTGGGGGAGCAAACGCGTCCCGAGCGCCGCTTCTGGAGGGCACCAGTCGCATTGCGACCCCATGCCTCACGAGTTGCACGCCTATGCGTGCTGGTGTATCTGTGCGCGCACCGAGGCCAAGACTGGGAGGCCTTAACCCCGCGTCCCTGGCGTCTCTCTTCAGGAGCGGTCTCCAGACCGCGGGGGCAATACCAAGGGCTCCCCCGCTGGTAGTCGCCGGTAACTGGGCGGCTCACGCGACGGCGCCATCTTCAAAAGGTGGGGCGAGCCCTCTTCTGGCCCTGTCTCGGGCCAGACGAGCGGGCGAACGGGCATTAGCCCCCGGGCCTCTGCCGAGAATGGACAAATCCTCTCGCTCCCCTCCGGCCGATCAAGGCATGGAGGGAGCCCCCGACCAGGCATTGGAGCTGGCTTGCGGATGCGCCATCCGGCATGGCCTTCTTCAGGAGGCGGCAAGCGCGCTGGGCCACCTTGGGGTGGAGCTTGGCGATGTCGACTCGCGGCTTGAAGTGGAGTGCCTGCACTTGGCGCGCGAATGGAGCTGGCTCGAGGTCGCCGCCAGCGCGAGCAAGCTCAAAGGGAAGCCGAAGGTTCCCTTGCCGCAGCGAGGGAGGCTTGCAATCACGCCCTGGAGGAAGCCAGAGCCGCAGACTGTCGGCGCGAGAAGGAGCTCCAAGCTTCCAACGCTGTCCTTGAGGAACAAGTCCGGGCGTGCATGGCCACGCTCGTCACGCCGGCGGACGGGCTGCCCGCAGGTGAGGCAAGGCACCGCACGCCCGAGGACAATTGGCGCTGGGGGCGATGGAGCTAAGCTTGGCGCGCGAGCGGCTCGAAATGATGGAGCGCCAAGTGGTCGCTGCCGAGGATGCCCTTGCTTCTCGGGAGGCAAAGATCCAGCGAGAGGTCGACGAGAAGGTGGCGAGGATCCGCGAGACCCTTGCCGAGGAATATCGCTAGAAGCTGAAGCTCCAGGAGGATCGCTTCAGCGCGTGGCGCGACGAGCTATAGGGAAAGGCCGACGCCCTCAAGGAGAAGCTAGCCGCAGCAGAGCAGCGCAAGAAGACCACTGGGGCAGCTCGGGCTGCCGCTGAGGCCGAGCTGTCCTTCCTCCATTAGCAGGTAGAAGGCGTTTCTTACCTGGTAGAGAAAGCCTCGGACGAAGTGGGCCACTGCCGAGTGCTGCAGTGTGAGCGCTCCTTGATGTTCGAGGCCCTCGGGCTCAGGGCCAACTGGGCCCTAAGCATCATCTGTGACGGGAATGTCTCCCGTCCGCACGAAGCTGACGACGCCGGCTACCTCAGATTCTTCACCCAGCTCGTGACTCGCCTCGAAGGCGGGGTTGCGACGGCGCGCCAACTCGTCATGGAGAAGAGTCGCGACCTTCTTGGGCGCGCGTTCTCGTTTGTCTTCAGCCACCTTCTTTGCTCTGATCCTGATTTTGACTTCGATGCCGCGATAGGCCCCGTGCCAGGTGTAATCCAAGGCATCCTGGCGCACTGGGTGGAAGATCACGTGGACGACCTAATCACGGAACTCACCCCTGCCGATGACGTGGTCGCGCCCATGGCCGAAGAGGGCAGAGCCAATGACGATCACGATGGCAGCGAAGACGATGATAGTGCATCTCGCTAGGCTTGTATTTCCTTGTTTTCCTGTCAAGATTTTGAATGTGACCCCGCGGGGGCACGAAAGCATTTTTTTGGAGAGGGTTCCCCTTTGATGTATGAAACAATGATATGCCTTCTAAATTATTTTTGAAGATATGCCGCCGTGAGCTGGGAGGCTCTTGACTGGAGTAGTTGGTATGACTTAGCTCTTGGTGTTCGCGACCTTGGATAAGTTCTTGTATCGCAGAGACGTGCTTCTCCTGAGACGGGCCCTCCGGAGCCCCTAGTCCGTGAAACCCCAGGAGGGGCTTGCGCGAGCTTAGGGTCTCCCGGTGCGCCCCTGCCGGGCGTCGAGCTTCGCGGGAGCGTGAGAAGCGCCCGGCGCTGAGTGC
The DNA here is from genome assembly GCF_018294505.1 of Triticum aestivum. Taxonomy (NCBI): domain Eukaryota; kingdom Viridiplantae; phylum Streptophyta; class Magnoliopsida; order Poales; family Poaceae; genus Triticum; species Triticum aestivum. The sequence goes on from NC_057808.1 coordinate 121,458,394, forward strand.
TCCCAAAGCCAAGAGCTGAATACTCCTGAGGCCAAGAGCCAAGTGCCGGGCATGGTGCGTGCCTGCTGGATCGCTTGAGAGCACCGCGCGAGGATCTAGGTGCCAAAGCTTTGGCGAGGTGTGCGCATGGGCGGACCCGTGGCAGTTGCGTCCTCGGCCCCGAAGGAGCCTTGATGCCGCTAGGGCTAGCTCAGATGCGCACGCCGTACCCAACCCCCGCTCGCGGGGCGCTCGGAAGGGGACAACAGGCAGCAGCCGTGCCTCCCAAAACACAAACAGGAGAAAATGGAAACACCGCGAATAAAAAAATCCCCCTTTTTCTTTTTAGTAAATGCACAAAACTTCGAATTTCATTCAAAAACAGCGAACCGGATTACAGAAGAGAGCAAAAAGACCACCACGTCCGGCGTCTACACTAGTCTTCTCACCAGCATGCAGCTCAGTGCTTCCACTAGCGTGGGCATAGTCATTGGAGGACAATATCATTTGCCAGCGCGGAGCATGGAGCTTCCACTTGGGCGTGGGCGGGAGCCCCCGTGAGGCTCAGGGGCAGCACTCAGGAGACTCCGGGGCGTGTACAGCCCCACTCATTATTATGTGAGAGTTTCACGAGCGGAGACTTGAGGGGCACTCCTTGCTCCCTAGGCAGGGACCCAACCCTGCGCATACCCCGGCCACCGTTGGGGCGTCCGGAAACCAGGACAAGACCAAGGGGCAAGGGGATACGCATAGGATAGTAGGGTGGCCGGGGGAGGGCTTGCCGGCTCCTTCCCCGAGGAAGGCCCCACTTCCAGGTGGCGCCATGCGCCATGTGGTGCGGGGAGAGCCCCGGCACTGGGATCCTTTGCCTTGTGCGGGGCGCGTCCTCGCATTGGCCCCCTGGTGCGCCCTGCCTGCCCGAGGTGGAGCCGGTGCCGGGGAGCGCACTGTCGTGGTACGATTTACGCGCAATCCAAGGTTAGCGCGACATGTTCCAAAGATATGGGTTGTAACGGATGGCCATTGCTGTCGAAGGTGCCGGCGGGGCGTCGGGTTGGCTTGCAAGGGGCCCTGGTCCCGTTTGGCCTCGGCGATCCTAACGTCCAGGCCGACGAGGGGAACGTGTGTGGGCCTCTTCTTTGATCGTACAACGAGCCCATCGATGGTGGCATAGAGGCACCAGGGGCCATCATCCTAAAGCCAGCCCCCTAGTCCCTCCGCTCTGCTACCTACCATCCTTGGTGCCAACTCGCGCCAACCGAGGGGTGGTCCTTTTATGCGGCTCCTGGAGGGGCCGCCTACCCCGGCCGCACTCTGAGGAAATGCATCTTGGGTTGGGTAGGCGGCATCGTGTGCTTGACCACCGCCGTGAGACCCTCTAGACTCCCTCCGAAAGGGTGAGCAGACGTAGCGGGGGCAGGCGCGAACCCCTGGCGGGGTTCGTGATGTAGGCAGGATGCAGAAAGGCGCCGCGCCCTCACAAGCGGCGTCGAGCCGCTCAGCGACCCGGCCGAGCAAGGCGTCGTGGTTGCCTTTTGCTAACCTGCATCGCAGCAACTCGCGCCCCATGAGGAGTGCGGATCGCATGTTCGCCTGCTCCTGGCGAGCGTAGGGACGATGCCACGGCGTAACAGGAAGGCCGCGCAGTGGCACGATTGCGGCGCTGCATGGGAGAGGGCGGGAGCGCCCCGTGCCGCCGATGGTTGGTGACACCGGCAGCCGCGCTGGCACGGGGTGCATGGGATGATGAGCTCCGCGGCCGAAGGGCACCGCCTAGGCGGCGCGAGTGGCCCAATGCTCAGTGCAAGCTCGGGGAGCCTCGGCCATGGGAGCGACGGAGCGGAAGCAGAGCAAAGATGGAAGAAGGACTTCGACACGCCCCTACCTGGCGCGCCAAATGTTGGATTCAGGGCTCCGCAGACCCAAGAAGGTTCTGTGACACTCCGAACCCGACCCGAGATGTCGTTACCGATGTGTCCGGATCATCCCCAAACATCTATAAAACATCTCCGGTTTCTTATTTGAACTCCCTAGCCTATTTTATCTCGAACATCCGATTTCGATTGGAAGATCCAAACCCCCTCTCTTTTCCCTATATATAGTCAAACCTTAATCCATTTGAGACCAAACCCTAAAATCTAGGGGAGCTGTCCCATCTTCCCCGTCGTCCGCCGCCACCCCTGTCCAAATCCTCCTCGGAGTCCACATCGAGCCAACCACAGCCACCAACCTTCCTCCTCGTCCAGCCACCACCCAACCTCCAGATCCATCCAGCTAGACCCTTGGATAGAGATCCAACGTCCAGGAGGTGCTCCCTGCAACTCCCGCAAGCCCCCTCCTTCCATGGTTCCGCTCCACGCCCGAGCTCGTCCTCGAGCACGACGCCGCCCTTGCCGACCCCCATCGACCAGGCCAGTGCTCCGCCGTCCCGCGCCCTTCCCTCTCCTTCCTTTTCCCCATCTCGTTTCTTCTCCCCCTCTCATGGTCTCTCTCCCGTGGATCACAAGGACCCCGCCGCCACCGTTCGAGCTCTCCCGCCGGATCTCCCTCTCTGCCGCCGGGAACGAGCTCCCCACGCCCGGATCCGCTTCTCCTTCACCGCGCCAAGTACTGGAGCTGCACGTCACCACCAGGGAGTTGTCGCCCCGCCAACTCCGCCGCCGTCCTCTGCTTCGCCCACATGATCCCGCTACTGCCTGCTTTGCTCCATCGAGCAGTGCCACCGTCGGAGTTCCTCATCACCGGGAACGGCCTCCCCGACCCTCGGACTGCCCGGATCTGCCGCGCCCGCAGGTCCCCTGCCTCTGCATCGCGCCTCTGCCCGTCTTCCGCATCGCCGTGTTCTGCTACTGCTTCTATTGGAAACGAGCAGCGCCAGCTCGCCCGTTCGCCCGCGCCTTGCATTGACCGCGACCACCTCCACGCGCCTGGGCCATCTCCGCTTCGCCCGTTGACCGGTCCACCTCTCCACCGACCGGGCCTTGGCGCATGGTGAGCAGACCCCCAACGCCGCCTCCTCTATTTCTACTTGGGCTTGGCCTGATTCTGCTACTGCTGATGTCCTGCGCCCAGCAAGTATCAGCCCAGTGGATGTTTTTTTCCCATTCAGCGAATTTCCTAATTATCCAGAGAATGTTTTTTTACAGAAAAACCCTCTTGTTCATGCATTTAATAACTCAACAACCATGCATCAGAATTAAACAAAGTATATATGTAAAATGTCTAGAATTTCATCTAGTTTCATAATATGTCACTTCCATCCATGTTTAAAATGTCTAAAAATGTTGTTCGATTTAAATTTGCATAAATAGCATGTTAAAATGAATTATTTCATAACTAATTAACCGTAGCTCCAAATTAAATGTTCTTTATATGTAAATGGGGTAGAAAATGCATAGAAGAACTTGGTACACTTTATTTTACTGTTTAACAACAATAAAATATGGTTTATGGCAGAACAGTACCAAATCTAAAATATGCACATGAGGATTTTCCGGAATTGTTGTTTGTTATTCCGGCCTCATTTAAACTTGCCTAGATAGGTAGGTTTCTTATGCCTCACCTCTTGCCATGTTAATCAACATTTAATATTGTTGGGTACATAACCGAGAGAGAACTAAATAAGTCATGTGGTGTTTCGTCAATATGCAACTTGTTGCATATTGAGCTCCACTTAATTTGTAGTGTTGTTTGTTGCACTTTGCCATGCCATGCCTCATTAAACCGGACATGCATCATACTTGGTTGCGCATCATGCCATGTTTATGTGATGGTTGTTTACCATGTTGTTTGCTTCTTTCTGGTTTGCTTCTCTCGTTAGCTTCGGTTTTGTTCCGTAGTTGTGAGGATTCGTTCGACTTCGTCCGTTTGTCTTCTTCATGGACTCGTTCTTCTTCCTTGCGGAATCTCAGGCAAGATGACCATTACCCTCGATCTCACTTCTATCTTTGCTTTGCTAGTTATTCGTTCTATCGCTATGCTTGCGCTACCTACCACTTGTTTATCAAGCCTCCCAAATTGCCATGTCAGCCTCTAACCTTTTCACCCTTCCTATCAAACCGTTGTTTGGCTATGTTACCACTTTTGCTCAGCCCCTCTTATAGCGTTGCAAGTTGCGGGTGAAGATGAAGTTTGTTCCATGTTGGAACATGGATATCATGAACTTTGTTGGGATATCACAATATATCATATTTTAATTAATGCATCTATATACTTGGTAAAGGGTGGAAGGCTCGGCCTTATGCCTGGTGTTTTGTTCCACTCTTGCCGCCCTAGTTTCCGTCATACCGGTGTTATGTTCCTTGATTTTGCGTTCCTTACGCGGTTGGGTGATTTATGGGACCCCCTTGAATAAAACTCCTCCAGCAAGGCCCAACCTTGGTTTTACCATTTGCCTACCTAAGCCTTTTTCCCTTGGGTTCTGCAGACTCAAGGGTCATCTTTATTTACCCCCCCGGGCCAGTGCTCCTTCGAGTGCTGGTCCAAACCGAGCGATTTCTGGCGCCCCCTGGGCAACCAGGGTCTATGCCAACCCGACGTCTGGCTCATCCGGTGTGCCCTGAGAACGAGATACGTGCGACTCCTATCGGGATTTGTCGGCACATTGGGCGGCTTTGCTGGTCTTGTTTTACCCTTGTCGAAATGTCTTGTAAACCGGGATTCAGAGACTGATCGGGTCTTCCCGGGAGAAGGAATATCCTTCTTTGACCGTGAGAGCTTATAATGGGCTAAGTTGGGACACCTCTGCAGGGTATAAACTTTCGAGAGCCGTGCCCGCGGTTATGTGGCAGATGGGAATTTGTTAATATCCGGTTGTAGAGAAGTTGACACTTGACTTAAAATAAAATGCATCAACCGCGTGTGTAGCCGTGATGGTCTCTTTTCGGCGGAGTCCGGGAAGTGAACACGGTTCTTGTGTTATGATTGAACGTAAGTAGTTTCAGGATCACTTCTAGTTCACGACCGTTGCGTTGCTCCTCTCCTCGCTCCTACTTGTGTATGTTAGCCACCATATATGCTTAGTGCTTGCTGCAGCTCCACCTCACTACCTTCTCCTACCCATAAGCTTAAATAGTCTTGATCTCGCGGGTGTGAGATTGCTGAGTCCTCGTGACTCACAGATTCTACCAAAACAGTTGCAGGTGCCGAGGATACCAGTGCAAGTGATGCTACCGAACTCAAGTGGGAGTTCGACGAGGACCTTGGTCGTTACTATGTTTCGTTTCCTGATGATCAGTAGTGGAGCCCAGTTGGGACGATCGGGGATCTAGAATTTGGGGTTGTCTTCTTTTATTTTGGTTCCGTAGTCGGACCTATGTGTGTACTCTGTTTGATGTATGATTAATTTATGTTTTGTGTGAAGTGGCGATTGTAAGCCAACTCTTTATCCCATTCTTGTTCATTACATGGGATTGTGTGAAGATGACCCTTCTTGGGACAAAACCACAATGCGGTTATGCCTCTAAGTCGTGCCTCGACACGTGGGAGATATAGCCGCATCGTGGGTGTTACAGGTTCGAACTCTGGGCTGTGTACGAAGAACTCAACCTCTCGAGCTTACCAACTCATCGCCCTATAGGCTAGCCTAGCCGGATTCACATGAGCAAGGAAGAAGATGGACACGACAGTTTACCTAGGTTCGGGCCACCTTGCGGTGTAAAATCCTACTCATGCTTTTGGTGGATTGGCCTCACGAGGGGCTGAGGATGAACTAGTACAAAGGATGAACAACCTCACGCGGTGCTGGGGTGAGGCAGTCAGTCGATCCCCTCTATGGTGGTGGCTAACCTATATTTATAGTGGCCTCGGTCCTCTTCCCCCAAAATGTACGCGGGAAGGGATCCCACAGTGGCCAACTTGAAAGGGGACAAGTAGTACATCTTATCCTGACGAAATGTGGTCTTCGCCTGCAATGCTTCTGGTCATGACGCAACTATGGGCTCGGCGATGATATCCGTCCTACCGTGCCCGTGGTCTTGGTCTCATTGCACTGGAATGGAAACCTTTAGCAGATTCCTCGGGAAACCCGTGCCTGTCCTTGCTCCCCTAGCACCAAAGAGGAAACTGTGCCTTCTGCGCCCGTCTGGCCTTGGTCGTCATGGCTTGCGTCATCGGAACCTCATGAGCTGGGTACCTGCATACAAATCTCCGCTCCTCAGGAGGCAGCCTGGTGAGGCCGCTCCCTCGGGGGGTCTTGGTGCCGTCCGCCTCGCGAGCCTTGGCCCCTCATGAGGGTCTTGTCTTAATAGTCTTGTAGATGGGTCGTACCAGGCCGTCGAAGGAGCCACGCCCTGGGCCGCAGGCAGGCAAGTCTGGGTACCCTGGTTACCAGAACGCCGATACAAGGCAATAGTCTATCAATTTGACATCAGAAGAATAATACAAGACATGCATGTAATTCATCATTGCCTTTCATAATAATGGAGCTAAAGGAAACAACCTCTATACACTTAATTGTGGTAAGCATGACACACTCAGTCTTCCCTGCATAAAGTACAAATCATGAGCACCTTGGTGTCAAACCAGGCAATTGGATCATACTTCTAACGCGCTTCAGCATTTTCAACTTCACTCAATACATGAGCATGAGCCATGGATATAGAACTATGGGTGGAATAAAATGCGGTGGTAGGGATCAATAGGAGAAGGAAGAAATCTCGCATCAACAAGGCGGATCAACGGGCTATGGAGATGCCCATCAATCTATATCAATGCGAGGAGTAGGGATTGCCATGCAACGGATGCACTAGAGCTATAAGTGTATGAAAGCTCACAAATGAAAACTAAGTAGGTGCGCAGCCAACTTGCTTGCTCATAAATACCTCGGGCATTTGAGGAAGCCCATCATCGGAATATACAAGCCAAGTTTTATAATGAAAAATTCCCACTAGTATATGAAAGTGATAACTCAAGAGACTCTCTATATGAAGAACATGGTGTGCTACTCTGTAGCACAAGTATGGTAAAAAGTATAGTAACATTGCCCCTTCTCTCTTTTTCTCTCATTATTTTATTATTTTATTTTATTTTGGGCTCTTTGGCCTTTTTTATTTTGGGATCTTTGGCCTTTTTTTGATTTTGGGCTCTTTGGCCTCTTTTTATTTTTGTAAGTCCAAAGTCTCATCCCGATGTGAGGGAATCATAGTCTCCATCATCCTTTCCTCACTGGGGCAATGCTCTAATAATGATGATCATCACTCTTTATTTACTTACAACTCGATAAAACTAATACACGGTGCTATATGAATGCCTCTGATAGTGTACTAGGATGTGCAATGATCTAGCATAGCAAAGATATAAAAAACGGACAATCCATGAAAATATCATGCTAGCTATCTTACGATCATGCAAAGCAATATGACAATGAACGCTCAAGTCATGTATATGATGATGATGGAAGTTGCATGGCAATATATCTCAGAATGGCTATGGAAATGCCATGATAGGTAGGTATGGTGGCTGTTTTGAGGAAGATACAGGGAGGGTTTTATGCATCGGCGGAAGTTGCGCGGCACGAGAAAGGCTAGCAATGGTGGAAGGGTGAGAGTGCGTGTAATCCATGTACTCAACATAGTCATAAAGAACTCATATACTTATTGTGAAAGTTTTATTAGCCTTCGAAGCAAAGTACTACTCGCATGCCCCTAGGGGGCAGGTTGCTAGGAGTTAACCATCGCGCAACCCCGATTCAAACAACACAGAAGGATTTCAATCAAGGATAAATTATGCTCCAACCTCACCGCTAATGTCAGCGGCCACCACTTTACATGCGTGAGGATTTACTTGCGTAAAGACTTACTTCCCTTAACATCATTATTAATACTCAACTTTAATTCTTTAACTAGCATGCCCCCATATTACCACCTCAATATCGCAAAACTATTGCAAGGAATAAAACATATCATATTCAGCGATCTACAAGTTTTATGTAGGATTTTATGACTAACCATGTGAATGACCAATTCCTGTTAACTCTCTAAATAGATATAAGTGAAGCATGAGAGTTTAATTCTTTCTACAAAAGATATGCCCACTCTCTAACAAATATAAGTGAAGTAAAAATTCTACAAATAACGGTTTTTTCTATGTAGAGAAACAGGCAATCCAAACTTCAAATGATATAAGTGAAGCACATGAAGTATTCTATAAAGGCATACTCAAAAGATATAAGCGAAGTGAAAAGAGCATTGTATAAATCAACCAAGGACTATCTCATACCAGGATGGTGCATTATTTAAAAGAAAAATAAAAAGCACATGACGCTCCAAGAAATTACACATATCATGTGACGAATAAAAATATAGCTCCAAGTAAAATTACCAATGGTGTTAGAAGAAAGAGGGGATGCATTCCGGGGCATCCCCAAACTTAGTTGCTTGGGAGTCCTCGAATGTTACCTTGGGGTGCCTCGGGCATCCCCAAGTTTAGGCTCTTGCCACTCCTTATTCCATCCATCGTGATCTCACCCAAAACTTGAAAACTTCAATCCACAAAACTTAACAAAACCCTCGTGAGATTCTTTAGTACAATAAAGCAAATCACCACTTTAAGTACTGTTGTAAAACCATTCATATTTTATGTTTGCATTATAACTACTATACTCTAACTTCTCCATCGCTTATACAATGATAAAATCCATAGTTCCATCAAAACAAGCAAAACAATGCATAAAAAACAGAATCTGTCAAAAATAGGACAGTCTGTAGCAATCTGAACATTTACCATACTTCTGTAACTCCAAAAATTCTGAAAATTAGGACAAAATAAAAAATTTGCATAGAAGTACTAAGTAAAAATTCCAGAAACATTTGAAGTTCCAGTAGAAAAGAAAAATTCACGCACTACAGCCAAAGTTTTTGTTTTTGCACTGCGCAAACCAAACAAGCAATCTAATCATCCTAAAGGCAAATCTTGGCACATTATTTTTATAATACAATGGACTTTTACAAGGGGATAATTATTTTTGTTGAAATTTTTCTGTAATTCAAGATTTGCAAAGTTTCCATGGGCATGAACAAAGTTCAAGGAGCTCCCCCACTTCAACGGTGCTCGTCCTTCTTACTTTCACATTTATTTTTGAAAAGTTTTAGGTTCCCCAATTTATTTTTTTATTTTTGAACTTTTAAAAGCACTCAACATAAATAAATGACTCTCTAAAACTTCCGGGTTGTCTCCCTGGCAGCGCTTTCTTTAAAGCCATTAAGCTAGGCATATAGTGCTCAAGTAATGGATCCACCTAGATCCCAAGGTATATCAAAGCCAATTTTAATTAACAATGATTTGTGATTTAGTAGTGAGCACAAATTAACATATATCATGCAACAACGAAGTCTAACTCTCTTCCTATGCATCGGCATGTCATAAAATAACAATTCATGCACACATAGTAAAGGCCGATACATAGCATAAACAGTTTCTTGCAATTTTGTCGTATTGGAAACATAGAGAGGCGGATATGTTGTTCCTCTCTCATAATAATTGCAAGTAGAAGCAGCAAGCACATTAATCTTATATTTATCAAAATCATCATGTGTAGTGGTAGAACGCAACCCATCAATATAATCCTTAATAAGCGCAAACTTCTCTGATATAGTGTAGTTGGCAGAATTCAAAATTATAATAGGACTATCATGCGTGGGTGCAATAGCAACAGTTTCATTCTTAACATAAGGAACTATAGCAAGTTCATCTCCATAAGCATAATTCTTATTGTCATCATGGCCACAAGCATCAAGTTCATCAAAAAGGGATATTTCAAACGAATCAAAGGGATCATAGCAATTATCATAGCATTCATCCTTTAGTACGCACGAAGGGAAATTAAACAATGCAAGGGATAAAGAGGTACTCTCATTAGAAGGTGGGAACGGGTGATAAATCCGCTCTTCATCCTTTTGTTCTTCGTTCTCCTCCACCTTTTCATCTAATGAGCTCACAGTGTCATCAATTTCTTCTTCCATAGATTCCTGCAAAATATTAGTCTCTTCTTGGACAGCGGAGACTTTCATTAAACTCATTAATATTGGCATTATATTCATAATTCTCATAGCAATATTTAAGTATAGCATAATTTTCAGGTCTGTAAACAGCATCATCAAGATTTTCACACTTTTTAAACAAAGATTCAATTTCATAAGAACCCTTAAAAGCAACGAATTCTTCTATCCGTTCCACATCATAGTAATCATATATACCATTAGTATAAGAAGCCAAGGTTTCATTATCATTAAATCTACATGGAAAGGGAAGGTGTGGAGCCTTCATCCAAGAGCGACAATTGTAATCATATCTCCGACATAAATTCCAAGCATACCAATGCAACATATGTATTTGATCCCATAATAGTTTCCCTTTTTGAGTCAAGCGATAATCCCTAATGTATTCACATTGATCCAACGTGTCTCCCATTATCAAGATGAACAGGATTTTCTCAGGATTATCAAAGTAGTGTTTAATATTTTTCACATAACGAGCATCGAGGGTTTTAGGAGGTTCCCCATCTCCATGAGTAGAAACTACACCTATTTTTTTGGTATTTCGTGTTCCATATCCATATCTAAAGATAGAGAACAACTTAGAACATAAAATAAAAACTACTTAGTGATAAAGCAAACAAGCACACAAGAGAATATTCACCCCACGCTATTGCTCCTCCGCAATAGCGCCAGAAAAAGGTCTTGATAACCCACAAGTATAGGGGGTCAGTTTTAGCCTCTTTCAATAAGTAAGGGTGTCGAACCCAATGAAGAGCTAAAGGTAGAACAAATATTCCGTCAAGTTCTATCGACCACCGATACAACTCTACGCACGCTTAACGTTCGGTTTACCTAGAACAATTATGAAACTAGAAGTACTTTGTAGGTGTTGTGGGATAGGTTTGCAAGATAATAAAGAGCACGTAAATAAAAACTACGGGCTGTTTAGATAAATAAACAATTAAGTTATTATAGCGAATGTGGAAAAGTGGTGGCAGGAGTTGCGGAATTGTCCGTAAGCAATTGAGTACGTTACTAGACCGATAGCAAGTTTTATGTGGGAGAGGCCACTGCTAGCATGTCATCCCTTACTTGGAATTCTATGCACTTATGATTGGAACTATTAGCAAGCATCCGCAACTACTAACGTCCATTAAGGTAGAACCCAACCATAGCATTAAGATATATTGGTCCCCCTTCAATCCCGTATGCATCAATTTCTATGATAGGCTGAAGCTGTTGTCACCCTTGCCCTCCAATACATAGTCCTATCAACATATAACTAACCCTATGGTGCGATCCACACGCACGCTCATATGATGGACACCAAAGGACAGCAACATAACCACAAGCAAATTAAACCAATCATAGCAATTCACCAATCACTGATAGGACAACAAAAATCTACTCAAACATCATCGGATGACAACACATCATTGGATAATAATATGAAGCATAAAGCACCATGTTCAAGTAGAGGGTACAGCGGGTAGCGGGAGAGTGGACCGCTGAATATAGATGGGGGATGGTGATGAAGATGTTGGGGAAGATGACGGAGGTGTTGGTGTAGATCGCCGTCACACGATGATTTCCTCGGCGGCGTTCCGGCGCCACCGGGAGAGCGGGGGAGAGAGCCCCCCTCCTTCTAATTATTCCTTGACCTCCCCCCTAGATGGGAGGAGGGTTTCCCCTCTGGTCCATGGCCTCCATGGCGGCGGAGGGGCGGGAGCCCCTCCGAGATTGGATCTCTCTCTCTCTCTGTTTCCTTCTGTTTCTGCGACTCTGATTTTGGCCTTTCACTGTTTCTTAAATATCTAGAGATCCGTAACTCCGATTGGGCTGAAATTTTAACACGTTTTTTATTCGGATATAAGCTTCCTTCCGGCCAAAGGACACCTCCAACCGACCTACTGTGTGGCCACAAGCCTGCCAGGTGCGCCCTGGGTACGGGGCGCGCCCCTAGGGCTTGTGGGCCCCTCGGGCATCATCTCGCGTTGATTCTGCTTCCCAAAAATCACATATATTCCAAAAAAAATCTCTGTAATTTTTTATCGCTTTTGGACTTTGTTTGATATGAATTTTCTTTGAAACAAGAAACATGCAACAAACAGGGACTGACACTCGGCACTGGATCAATATGTTAGTCCCAAAAATAATATTAATAGTTGCCAAAAGTATATGAAAGTTGTAGAATATTGGCATGAAACAATCAAAAATTATAGATACGACGGAGACGTATCAGGCATCATGTCCAAGACTAGTAGACCAAAACGATTCTGCATCTACTACTATTACTCAACACATTGACCGCTATCCAGCATGCATCTAGTGTATTAAGTTCATGAAAAAATGGAGTAATGCTTTAAGCAAGATGACATGATGTAGACAAGATAAACTCATGTATGAATAAACTCCATCTTTTTACCCTTAACAGCAACGATACATACGTGTCATGTCCCCTTCTGTCACTGGGATTGAGAACCTCAAGAACGAACCCATTACAATGCACCTCTTCCCATGGCAAGATAAGTCAATCTAGTCTGCGAAACCACACCAATAAATCGGAGAAGAAATACGAAGCTATATTAATCATGCCTAAAAGAGTTGAGAGAAAACTCAAATAATATTCATGGATAGATCTGTTCATAAACTCACCATTTATCGGATCTTAACAAACACACCACAAAAAGTCATTACATCAAATTGATCTCCAAGAACGACAAGGAGAACATTGTATTGAGAATCAAAAAGAGAGAAGAAGCCATTTAGCTACTAACTATGGACCCATAGGTCCATGGTAAACACTACAAAAAAAGACACATCCATGACATTTTGGGCCGAATGAATTTTTTCCTGTCATGCTTATGACACTTCTATGACGATAATTGTGAAAAACCCGGTATCATCATAGATGTGGTGGGCTCCTACTTCTATGACAAAAAATCATGACAGAAAATGGACTTTTCGTCCTGGGCGGGCCGGAGACACAGCTGCATGACATTCTTTGGGCCGTCCATGACAGAAAAAACCGTGGTAGAAGCAAGGGCGAGGAAAATATCGGGGAGTTCCCGGTTACGGTGGTTGGTCGGGGCCGAGCGATGCACGGACGTTTACGCGTTTCTCTCGTACACGTACGCGCATGTGTGCGAGGCGTTGCGCTCTAACTGAACCCGAGCGAGGCGTTGGGCTCTAACAGAACCCGAGCGATTGCACTAGCTACGTTACTGAACCCTGATTGATCCCTTGTTGTTAACTGAACCCGAGTGATTCCTTCGCTACTGCTGCTAACTGAAGCCAATCGATGCTGCCTCTTGATGAACAGTGAGCGTTGTTGGGGGGGTTGCATGAACAGTTCCCGGTGGGGGGGGTGGATGAACAGGACCCCGTGGTAGTAGAGGCCATTGCCGCTGGATGAACAGGACCCCGATCGAGCCAGTTTGGGGTGGATGAACAGGAACCCGTGGAGGGCTGGATGAACAGGACCCTGTGGAGGGCTGGCTGAACAGTAGCGGGTGGAGGGCTTTATGAACAGTAGCCCGTGGAGGGGTGGTTGAACAGGACACCGTGGAGAGGGCTGGTTCAATAGTAGCCGGTAGAGGAGTGGTTGAGGCTGGATGAACAGGAAATCGTGGATGAACAGTCGCAGGTGGAGGCTGGAGGAGGTCGACGGTGGATGAACAGTAGCCCGTGGAGGCTGGAGGAGGTTAATGGTGGAGAAGAACAGTAGCCCGTGGAGTCCCGTTTTGCGGTACGCCACACCCCTCCCGATGAACAGGACCCCCGTTTTGACCATAGCGCTCCAACACAAGTCCGTTTCCTCAGATTTGTTGTACGCCACACCCCTCCCGATCAATAGGACCCCGTTTTGACCGTAGGAGGTCCAAGAGAAGTCTGTTTCCTCCGTTTTGCGGTATGCCAGACCCATCCCGATGAACAGGATCCCGTTTTGACGGTGGCCGGTCGAACACAAGGTCGTTTCCTCCATTCTGCTGTATGCCACACCTCGTTTCGATCGGCTGTTCCGTCCAAGCCGGTTGGCTCCCGATGAACACGATGACGCAGTTTCTTCGTTCCCACCCAGCCATGTACACGAGCCCGGGCCGTACATATGCGCGAGTAGGTGTTCAAGACCCCGCCCGTATGTACGTAAATGGCCGTATTTACTTTCTTGCACCCTGTTTGTACGTACTTGTACATGCTATGTCCGCGCCTCTACTACGACATGTGCCCTTCCTTACTCGGCCACGGTTCATCACTGCAGCCTGCAGACAGACCGATCGACCAGTATGTACGTACACGTTCGTGACCAGGATGACAACGCTACGTACGCTTCGACCAGGTGGGTCCCGACTGTCAGGCACTTCCTTCTGTGCGAAGATGTAGGTGGTGGGTCCCAGCAGTCAGGGGGGAAACGTTTTTTTGCGAAATACGGTGGCCCGTCCGATGGATCCCTACTGTCAGGTGGATGAATCATTATTTTCCGCGTAATAAGGGGGCACTTCCTTGCGTGCAAAGATGTAGCTTGTGGGTCCCAGCAGTCAGGGGGGAAACGTTTTTTCGCGAAATATGATGGCCCGTCTGGTGGGCCCCTGCTGTCAGGTGGAGGAATAATTATTTTGTGCGTAATAAGGAGGCACTTCCTTACTATGGCCATGGACCCAGCTGTTAGCCTCTCCACGTACAGTACTCTTCCGATGGAAGTCGTTCCTTGACCACATTGACCACACCGCGCCAAGAGCACCAAGGCGGTGGACGACAACGAGGCCTAGAAGGGGACGACGCGAAGCCGGGGAAGACGCGGCAGTGGATGCACATGCGGAGAGGAGTACGAGGGTTCACTGGTTCAGCTGCGTGTGAGGATGTCGTTGCTGCAGGGCCTGGCCAGCGATGGGAGTAGTAGGGGGCGGTGAGGCATCCGCGGCAGCACAACTGGCCACGGGAGGCAAGAGGACACGATGGCTTGGTCTCCTGGAGCAATAAAATCATAGGTTGAAGAAGCAGGACGACCGTTGGATGTTAATAATCCAAATCCAACGGTCACTGGTGATAGAATCATTTGTTGACTAAGTTGACAAAGCCCTCCGTCCGCGTCAACTTAGGCCCACAAGTCAGCCTCCCACTATGGTGGGTCCCAGCTAGCAGGGGGAGTATTCATTTTTTTGTGCGTAATAAGGAGGCAGTTCCTTGCGTGCGAAGATATAGCTGGTGGGTCCGATCTGTCAGCGGGAGTATTCATTCTTTTTGGTGTAATAGGGAGGTACTTGCTTGCGTGCAGCCATGGACCATGTGGGTCCCAACTATCAGCCTCTCCATGTACATCCCTCTTCCGATGTTGTCGTTTGTTGACAACGTTGACCACGCCGTGCCGAGAACACCAGCGCGATGGATGACGGCGAGACCCAGGAAGGGAATGACCCAGAGGCGGCGAAGCCACAACAGTGTAGGGATGTGGGTGAGTAGAGGGATGGCCTGGCCAGCAGTGGGAGTAGTAGGGGCGGTGAGGCCAGCGCGGCAGCACAGCCGGCCACGGGAGGGGGGAGCGGGCGGTCCCGCCGGCGCTGGATTTGGCGGCTGGAGCAAGAAGATCAGAGATTGAAGAAACATGACGACCGTTGGATTGACATCCAATAGTTACGTCTGCTAGAATCGTTTGTTGACGTATATAATAGGTAAAAACATCTTGCATACACGTCAACTTAATAGGCCCACATGTCAGACCATTCCCTATTTTTTTTAATAATTTATATATAGCTCATTGCAACTTGTTATGCAATTTATCATAGTCCGTTTCTTTGTTGGCCAGGGCCAGGGCTAAGAATTTAAACAAATTTTTGCATATTTCTGTGGTTCCAAACTATTTTTAATACCGAAATGTCGAGCCAGATTTAAAGTACTTTGAAGATATATTTAAATTAGGTTAAAGCCCAGTGAAATTGGAATCTGAAAATGTGATTTTTTTAGAAATTATAAAGTAATTTCCAATTTTTCATATGTTTTTTATATTTACAGCCCATTTCATATTACTTTCAAGATTTGCAGGCGTCTTGAAAGAGTTGCAACCCATCAGGGCGTAGAAAAATAAGTAGGCCTGGATTGGGTATTCTTCAGAAAAAATAAACTGGGCTCATTTTTACAAAGAAAAAATGGCTGGGATGGTCATGTCGTGAACATAAAATGTAAGCCTGGGCTAGACGGGCCACAGCCCAGTTGAAACCCTGCTCCGTCTCAACAATAAACAAAGAAAAAACTGCTCGAGTAGCTACGTCCCAGGTGTCAGCCGATCTTGTGCTGTTCTCTTGTCTATTGACTATATACGCCGACAATGTCGTGGGTCCCATATGTCAGGAAACCACTAGGAGGAAGCATTTTCTTTTTCCATACGCTAACAATGGAGTATATATAACAAAAAATGATCAACTTCCTTGCGTCCAGCCATGGACATGGTGGCCCCCTACTGTCATCCTCGTACAGTCCTCTGCCGATTCCTCTTGTTTGTTGACCATGTTGACAATGCGAGAGGGCGGCGCCACAGCGAGTGTGAGTGTCAAAACCGGCGGATCTCGGGTAGGGGGTCCCGAACTGTGCATCTAGGATCGATGGTTGCAGGAGACGGGGGACACGATGTTTACCCAGGTTCGGGCCCTCTCTATGGAGGTAATACTCTACTTCCTGCTTGATTGATCTTGATGAATATGAGTGTTACGAGAGTTGGTCTACCACGAGATCTAATGGCTAAACCCTAGAAGTCTAGCCTTTATGACTATGGTAATGAGTATATGCTTTCCGGACTACACCCTCCGGTTTATATAGACACCGGGGGGATCTAGGGTTACATGGAGTCGGTTAGATAAGAAGGAATCTTCATAGTTGATAGCCAAGCTTGCCTTCCATGCCAAGGAGAGCCCAATCCAGACACGGGTAGAGTCTTCGGCCTTCATGTCTTTACAGCCCACCAGTCGGGCCCATGGATAACAGGCCGGACGCCCGAGGACCCCTTAGTCCAGGACTCCCTCAGTAGCCCCCGAACCAGTCTTCAATAACGAAGTGTTCGGCACACAAATTGTTTTCGGCATTGCAAGGAGGGTTCCTCCTCCGATGACCTCCAAGTAATGTATTCGGTCGTTGATCAATGTCACTCCCCTCGGCTTCTGCGTGTCAAATAACTTCGCCTTCCACGTGTCGAGCGAATGCGGAAAGTCAGGGTATTTTTGCAAATAGCACCCCGTCCAGGCAAGGAAGAGCGCCTATTTAAAGAGATTGGATCCTAGATCCATTCGGCACCCCGCAGAGAAAGATCCCCGGAGACTGCTAGGAGAAACCATTCCAACATGGCTAGCGTTCCCAGCTCCTCCTCCCATTCTGGCCCAGAGAAAGGCGAGTGGGAGAGGTGTTCTGTGTCCCACAGTCAATTAACGAAGCTGCAAACACAGGGATTTCTTCCCCCTACAGATCTGGTTCCTGTTCGAGCGGGGCTGACCTCCTTTAATGGTGAGACTCAGGCAGAGGACTTCCCCAATCCATCCGGGGGGAGCGAGTGTGTTTCGTCCCCTATCTACTAAGAGTTGTCGGATTTCCAATCCATCCGTTCCTCCGAGGGTTGCTGGAATACTATGGCCTCCAGCTGCACAACTTCACCCCTGCCTCCATTCTGCACATTGCGGGTTATGTCGCTTTATGCGAATTATTCCTGGGCATTGAGGCCCACTTTGAGTTGTGGAGGAAGTTGTTCTGCCTTGTCCCGCGCAACCATGAGGGGTCAATATTTCAAGTGGGCGTAGCCGAAGTATGGCGCATCGCTGATACCGGATATCTGTCCAGCACACCAAGGAAGGCATCTAAAGAATGGCCTTCCGAATGGTTCTATATTGAGGACGTCGCGCTTCCCGACCCAGTTCGAAAGGGTCTCCCAGAATTTGCAAGTGTTCCGTTGAGGAAACGCCACAGCTGGCGTCCCCAAAGTCTTGAAGAAGAGGATAGTGCGGAGGTTCGTCGGCTCTTGGGCAAGATAAGGATGCTTGCCCAGTCTGGCTTTACAATAGTAGAGGTAATGGCGACCTCCATAGTGCGAGGGGTTCAGCCACTTCAATACAGAGGGCTCCCAATGTGGCACTATAATGGGGAGGATGATGCCTCCCGTTATGGTCGGAAAGGTCCGAACACCCCTGCCGCTCTAGCCAAGATACAAGCCGAGTTGTTTAAAGGGGAGGAAGAAGAATTTCTACGCATCAATTGCAGAGAGGGGTACTCCATGTACAACCCTCCCAGCTGGGTAAGTCCCAACCCCTTCGCTTTTATTCGCTCAGCTTTCTTGTCCATCTTTAACGAATCCCCAATCCGTCTTATTTTGAAACAACACTGGTGGAAGGTAACCGAGGGGCTTAATAGCCCTGCCCCACAGCCGGAGAGCCACAACCGGGAGCTTGATCCTAGGTTCAAAGAGGACCCGAATATATTCGTGGTACTCGCAGAAGGGGTGTTTTACCAGGCGAGCTATGACGGCACAGAAGTGGCCATCATCGCTGATTATCCTGGTCTTCTTCTAGCTTCCCACGTAAGTAATTAGGAGAAACCCTCCCCGAAAGAGTTTCCTCGCTCTGCCTCACCCACCGCACTATCTCATGCTTCAAAGGGGAGGCGTTCGGCACGTCATGCTACGAAGGGAAGACTCCAAGAAGAGCGGCTCCCGCACCGAACAAGGCCTCGAAAAGGAAGGTTGGCGAAGACAAGGCCAGCTCTTCATCGAAGAGGTATGGATTTGAAGGTATGCTTTAGCAGTCATACCCAACCATGATTGTTATGTTGGTCCTGTATCAGGAAAAAGGTTCGCCGGACTATGTCCGAGGATTCGGCCGGTCGCATTCCCAACAACCGGGATTTAGATCCCATCGGAGAGGTGGGGGCCGCTATGGGGACAACGTCGGACTGTCCTTCGGCCGAGGGTTCGGAAGACATGTCCGTTACCAACTCGGAAGTAGAGAGCGCCATGAATCATCGGGCGCTGCAGGGCTGTCCTACGAGACCCCAAGTTCTCGGAAGAGGCATTTAATGCCTTCAGCTCGGCTGACGCATACATCCAAGCTGCTCGAGATGGGCTTAGAAAAGCCACAAAGCAACATTTGACAGATGTGCAGGTAAGTTTTTTCTTCGTCCGAAAAGGATAACCATATGCCTGTAGCCCCCGAGACTGAAAGCAGTTGGTACAACTGATTTAAGGATCATTGTATAACCAGGTCCTTACAGAGAAGAATGCCCTGCTAGCCCAAGAGCTGGAGCAGTGTCGGGCGCAGCTAAATGCTGCTACCACCGAACTGGAAAACTTCAAGAAAGCGCCTTCTGGTAACATTCCCCTCCATCGAGGAACGATAATTGTATACCAACTGTACTAATACTGTTACTGATTGCATAATAGGATCGCCCGATCAACTTGAAGAGAAGTTGTAGATCGCCCAAGAAGGGGGAAAAGAGGCGAAAAGGCTACACGCCACAGGCGAGCGTGTGTTGACCCGAGTCAGGGACGAGAAAAACAAGCTACAGGATTCCAACACCGCATTGGGCGAAGAATTGAAAGATGTGCGAGCCTAGCTAGCCGACTCCGTGAAGGAGAACAGGACGTTGCGGGGCAGTATATGCAGTATGTGCCTGAACTATTTTGAAAGTAGTTCGGAGATAAATGGAACTAATATAATTATGATTGCAGGTATGTTGACGGGCCGTCCCGACGAGGAGGTGTCCGAATCATCAAGTGATTTGCTGCAAAGGCTGTCGCAAGTGCACGAGCAGGCTCGGCTGGCGATGCGGAGTGTTGCCAAGGCCCTATGGCCATCCGCCTCCCCTCCAGGGAGTATGGAGGAGCTTGTAGAGCTGTTCAAGGGAGCACGGCGGCGTATCCGATTATGGAAGATATCGGCTTGCCGAGAAGGTGCGCGAGAAGCCTGGGCCATGGTGAAAACGTGATATACCAAGCTGGATCCTAATCACATGGCCCGAGTCGGACTGCTAGGGTCAAATGGGGAAGAAATTCCCGTTAGTTTAGTATATGACCAAGTAGAGGTGGCTGCCAAATATTCCCAACAGGATTGTAAGTTAGACCGCCTGTTGGACGGTATAGAGGAGGAAGTGTTTGAGTCCAAGTGACTATGTACTTTCCTCACCATGTGTAATTCTAGCTAAATTGTATAGCATTTGTCATGGCAGACCTTTTCGCTTCAACCTCCGGACCCGAGGGTGCGGAGTATTTCCGAATACCCTCGCGGCCGAATAGACCGGGGTATGCCTGGAAAACTAGGCATAGGGGTCATCGTTGCTTGAACAGACAAGTTGTATCCTACTAGTTATGTTATACTCCCTCTGTTCCAGAATATAAGGTGTATTGGTTTCCGTGCGAGTCAACCATTTGAAAGTTTGACCAAGATTATAGAATAAAATATCAACATCCATAATTTATAGTAGATAAAATATGAAACTACTTTTCACGATGGATCAAATCATATAAATTTGGTATTTTGGATCTTGATATATTTTTCTAATAACTTGGTCAAACGTGCACATGTTTGACTTTTAATAAACAAATACACCTTATATAAAGGAACGGAGGGAGTATTACATTGAGATCGTAAGAAACATCTTCCAGAGAGAATAGTTCCGTTAAGGGTTCCTTTCTCTGGGTGTGCATGTATTAATGTACATGTCCGAATTGTGATGTAAAAATCATAGTGTATGTAACTTCTGGGGGTTCGCAATGGAGTAAATGTAAAAGCGTCTTTAATTCACCAACGGAATATTCCCTTAAGAATGCTAGCTTTCGGCTTCACCCAGTCTGAGGTACACATCCGGATGACCCGGCAGTAACAATCGAAGAGGTGCTCCCTTTATGCCCTAGCCGAAATAACGGGAACATAGGGCATAAGCACAAGAGCCAGGCAACCCAGCTTGGCCAAAACTTAAGTCATATTGATGCATATAATGGCGAAGAAAAGGTACATATGGAAAAACTCATATGTGAGGAGCTTGATGCTTGAGGAATAATAGTAAAAAGCTTCTGTCCAAGAAGCCCCTAGGTATAATGGACATACATATTTAAAGATGTATGTGTCAGGGGTGTGTGGTCTAGCCGTACCAAATCTTTAAAGCAAGAAATAAAAAGGTAATCAGAAAAGAGAGAAAAAATAATGGAAACTACAGGGGAGAAGGAGATGAACAAGGAGTTCGGTGTTAGGCATAGAATCTTCGGAGTCTGGCCGCGTTCCAGGGGTTCGGTTCGAGGCGATTGTCTGATGCATCACGAAGACGGTACGCTCCTCCGGTGAGAACTTCGTTAATTATGAAGGGACCCTCCCATTTGTACTTGAGTTTGTCCTTGTTCTTCTCCGGCAGGCATAGAATGTGTTCGCCAACGTTGTAAGTCTTGGCCCGTACTTCTCTGCTTTGATACCTTCGAGCCTGCTGTTGGTAAAATGCTGAATGGGCTTTTGCGACATCGCGCTCCTCCTCCAGGGCATCTAGGCTGTCCTGCCGATCAAGCTCGGCTTCTCTCTCTTCGTACATACACACTCGAGGTGAGTCATGAATAATATCGCGGGGCAACACGGCCTCTGCGCCATACACCATGAAGAAAGGTGTGTACTCGGTAGTACGGTTGGGCGTGGTCTGCAGCCCCCAGAGTACGGAGTCGAGCTCCTCAACCCAGTACTTGTCTGATTCTTTCAAAGACCGCACTAGTCTGGGCTTGATGCCGCTCATAATAAGACCATTGGCTCATTCGACTTGACCGTTGGTTTGCGGGTGGTAGACGGAGGCGTAATCGAGTTTAATGCCCAGATTAGTACACAAGGTTTTTACCTCGTCGGCTGTGAAATTAGAGCCGTTGTCGGTGATGATGCTGTTTGGGACACCATACGGTGCACAACACCGGATATGAAGTCTATCACCGGGCCGGACTCAGCCGTTTTGACCGGTTTAGCCTCTATCCACTTAGTGAATTTGTCCACCATAACCAGCAGATATTTTTTCTAATGGCTTCCTCCTTTAAGGGGTCCAACCATATCCAGTCCCCAGACCACGAAAGGCCAAGTGATGGGGATACTCTATAAGGCAGTTGGGGGCATGTGGCTTTGGTTGGCGAAGAGTTGGCATCCAACGCAGCGTTGGACAAGGTCCTGCGCGTCCGCTCGGGATGTCGGCAAATAAAACCCTGTACGGAAGGCCATGCTAACAAGGGCCCGGGCTGCGGCGTGGTGTCCGCCTAGACCAGCATGAATTTCTGCTAAAAGCTGCCGCCCCTCTTCCTCGGTGATACATCTTTGAAGTACTCCGGTAGTACTTTTCTTGTAGAGCTCTCCGTCGTGAACCTTGTAGGCCTTCGAACGCCGGACAATGCGGCGAGCCTCATTCTGGTCTTCGGGAAGCTCCTTCCTATTAATGTAGGCCAAGAAGGGTTCGGTGCATGGGGCAATGAGTGCCATAATGAGATGGGCCGACGGTGTAATTTCGGTGGCTGAGCCCCCGATGATATCGGTACGTTCAGAATCTGGGGTTGTGTTCGGATCTGGACTGTTGTTGCCGCCCTCCCCTTGCCACACCACGGATGGCTTGAAAAGCCTTTCCAGGAAGGTGTTAGGTGGGACGGGGTCGCGCTTAGTGCCAATGCGAGCAAGGACGTCCGCCGCGTGGTTACTTTCTCGGGCGATGTGATGAAATTCAAGCCCCTCGAACCGGGCCGGCATTTTTAGAACGGCATTACGATAAGCTACCATCTTTGGATCTTTTGCATCAAAGTCTCCGTTTATTTGAGATATTGCGAGGTTTGAATCCCCGTGCACCTCTAGGCGTTGTATGCCCATGGATACGACCATCCGAAGACCGTGCAATAGGGCCTCGTATTCGGCTGCGTTGTTGGAGTCTGTGAATAGTATTTAGAGTACATACTGGACGACGTCTCCAGTGGGGGATGTTAACACGACTCCAGCTCCTAGCCCCACCAGCATTTTGGAGCCGTCAAAATACATAACCAGTTGGAATATGCGCCGTACTCTTTAGGGAGTTCGGCCTCTGTCCATTCGGCGACGAAGTCAGCCAGCACTTGGGATTTGATGGCTCGATGTGGCTTGTATGTTATGTCAAATGGAAGTAGCTCTATGGCCCATTTGGCGATCCGTCCCATGGCATCGCGGTTGTTTATTATGTCATTGAGTGGGACCTCAGACGCCACCATGATTGAACACTCCTAGAAGTAGTGCCGTAGCTTTCGGGATGCCATGAAGACCGCGTATGCTATTTTTTGATAATGGGGGTACCGGGATTTGCATGGTGCGAGGACAGTAGATACGTAGTATACTGGGTTTTGGAGTGGAAATTTGTGTCTGTCCTATTCTCGTTCGATGACGAGCACGGCGCTCACCACCTGATGTGTTGCCGATATGTATAGCAACATGGGTTCGCCAGCGTTTGGTGCGGCCAGGATTGGGTTGCTTGCTAGGAGGCCTTTTATTTCCTCCAATCCGGCCGTCGCCGCGTCTGTCCATTCGAAGTTATCGGCGCACCGCAAGAGGCGATGGAGTGGTAGTGCCTTTTCTCCTAATATCGAGATAAAGCGACTTAACGCTGCTATGCAACCAGCTAGTTTTTGGACTTGTTTGAGGTCCGTTGGCGTAGCCAACTGTGACAGAGCTTGGATTTTGGCTGGATTTGCTTCGATTCCTCTAATGGAAACGATGAAGCCCAGCAGTTTTCCAGCAGGGACGCCGAAGACACACTTTTCTGGGTTGAGCTTAATGTCATACGCACGGAGGTTGTCAAATGTAAGACGTAAGTCGTCTATTAGTGTTTCGACGTGCCTAGTTTTGATGACAACATCATCGACGTAAGCTTCTACCGTCTTGCCGATCTGCTTCTCCAGGCATGTTTGAATCATGCGTTGGTATGTGGCGCCGGCGTTCTTGAGCACGAAGGGCATGGTGTCGGAGCAGAATGGCCCATATGGGGTGATAAGTGCCGTTGCAGCTTGACCGGACTCCTTCATTTTGATTTGATGGTATCCAGAATATGCATCGAGGAAACACAGTGAGTCGTGTCCTGTGGTGGCGTCAATGATTTGATCAATGCGGGGGAGGGGAAGGGATCCTTAGGGCAAGCCTTGTTGAGGTCTTTGAAATTGACACACAGGCGCCAGGATTTGTCCTTCTTTGGTACCATCACCAGGTTTGCCAGCCAGTCCGAATGTTTGATTTCTCTAATGAATCCAGCCTCGATAAGCTTGGCCAGCTCCTCCCCCATGGCTTGTCGCTTGGGTTCGGAAAAGCGCCGCAGTGTTTGCTTAAACAGTTTAAATCCCTTTAATATATTGAGGCTATGTTCGGCCAGCTTGTGTGGGATCCCTGGCATATCTGAAGGGTGCGAGGCGAATATATCCCAGTTTTCGTGCAGGAATTCTCGTAGTGCGGCGTCAACTGTTGGGTTCAGTTGCGCTCCGATAGATGCTGTCTTCTTGGGGTCCGTTGGGTGGACCTGGAATTTGAATATTTCTTCTGCTGGTTTGAAGGAGGTAGATTTGGGGCGTTTGTCGAGGATCACATCGTTCCTGTCCACCGTGGAGCGTAGTGCGGTTAATTCTTTGGCCGCGAGGGCTTAGGATAGCGCCTCAAGGGCGAGGGATGCTGTTTTGTTTTCAGCGCAGAGTGCTATGTCCGGATCACTAACGAGAGTGATTATACCATTTGGTCCGGGCATTTTGAGCTTCATATACCCGTAATGAGGTATGGCTTGGAAGCGTGTAAAAGCGTCCCGCCCCAACAGGGCGTGGTATCCGCTGCTGAAAGGGGCCACTTGGAAAGTGATTTCTTCGGACCGACAATTCTCCGGCGTGCCGAATACCACGTCAAGTGTTTCTTTCCCGCGCATCACGCCTCCCGACTAGGAATGATTCCTCAGAAGGTTGTGCTACTTTGCTTGATACGGCTCCTGTCTATTTCCATTTTGTGGAGTGTGTCCTCGTAAATGAGGTTTTGTCCACTGCCGCCGTCCATGAGGACCTTAGTAAGTCGAAACCCGTCCACGATGGGACTGAGTACTAATGCGGCTGGCACTCGGACTGTCCTGTACTTCGGCTCGTCACCGGCATTAAATGTTATAGCCGTGTCGTTCCAAGGGTTTATTGCAGCGATTTGGCAGACTTCGGCGAGGTCACGAAGTGCTCTTTTGCGCTTGTTGTTTGAAGCAAATGTCTCGAAGACCGTCAATACTCTTGTGTCGTTGTTTTCTGGAGCGTGTTGTTCTGGGGCGTCCTTGATAAGGATGTCCTCGCTGCTCTTGGCTACCTACTGGAGTATCCAACAAGCTCTAAGGCTGTGGGTTGCCACGGTATCTGGCGTCGTGTGTATTTTGCACGGGCCATCGAGCCATCCCTCCAGAACAGTGTCGTGCCGCGTAATGGGTTTGTGTTTCTTGACTGTTGGACTGGGCGTGCCACAGGGGTGCGCCCTCTATGCCTGTAGGAGGAGTTTAGTTGGGACCGACGGTTCCCAGCAAGCTGCCTGAGTTTTCCAGGCGCTTTCCATCGCGCTGTACTTCTGTACGATAGTTGCTAAGTCAACAAACTTTAGTATGCGGCGGCGATTGATGGCGTTGAGGATTCCTTCGTCCGCGCAATTATTGCGGAACGCTGATATCGCGTCCTCGTGGCGGCAATCTTTTACCCTGTCTTTGACAAGGAGGAATCTGGCCCAAAAGTGGTGAACCGTTTCCTGAGACTACTGTTTTATGCTCATGAGGGTGTCTATGTCCGGGTGGGTGGGTGGAATTAAATCCGGACTCTGACCTGAATGATTATCCGAAGTGTGAAGACCTTCCAGACTCAACAGTCTGGCTCCGGAATATCTTCTGATTGTTTAGGGCTGCTGTCCGATTCTATGTTCAGAGGGCTGGTCGCATCCTTTCGCTGGTGAGTATCCGGCTCTTCCTGATCGGTGATCCGAACATAGTCCTTCTTCGATATCAAAGAAGACTCGCCGTCCTGCTCCTCTACTACCGCTATATGTTGGGTGACCGGTGGAGTTTTGATTTTTCCTTGATCGGTTTTAGGCCTGATCCGGTCGTAATCTGTGCGATTCCCAAAGCAGCGATGCGATCTAGGAGTTCGTTCAAGGACGAAAACTCTGCCAGATCCATCTGCTTGGAGTGTTGGGAGTTGATGCGAAGGGGGTTTTCGATGGCCCGAGAGGTCATCGTCGGCTCAACGGCCGAACTTGCGTTCATAGAAAAGCCGCCCAGCCGGAGGGTTGGGCCTGGGGCCAGAACTCCCCCGGAGGTGATGTTGTCTTTAAGGACGAGGCGAGCCATCGAGCCTTTCGTCGACGTCACAGTGGAACTCTCAATGAAAGCACCAATGTCGGTGTGAAAGCCGGCGGATCTCGGGTAGGGGGTCCCGAACTGTGCGTCTAGGATCGATGGTTGTAGGAGACGGGGGACACAATGTTTACTTAGGTTTGGGCCCTCTCTATGGAGGTAATACCCTACTTCCTGCTTGATTGATCTTGATGAATATGAGTGTTACAAGAGTTGATCTACCACGAGATCGTAATGGTTAAACCCTAGAAGTCTAGTATGTATGACTATGGTAATGAGTATATGCTTTCCGGACTACACCCTCCGGTTTATATAGACACCGGGGGATCTAGGGTTACATGGAGTCGGTTACATAAGAAGGAATCTTCATAGTTTATTGCTAAGCTTGCCTTCCACGCCAAGGAGAGCCCAATCCGGACACGGGTAGAGTCTTCGGCCTTCATGTCTTCACAGCCCACCAGTCCGGCCCATGGATAACAGGCCGGACGCCCGAGGACCCCTTAGTCCAAGACTCCCTCAGCGAGCGCACCAAAGCATGCGGAGGACGACGGCGAGGCCTCGGACGTCGGAGTTAACAATTTAGGAGACGGTGGGGCACTTAACAACCATAGCTGAAAGCAGTATGAGTACTTATACAGGTTCAACCGTACAAAGGATGCCTCAAACAGTGCTACTTTGCCTACAGTTAACCAAGGGTGAGGCTGCCAAGCCCCAGGACAAAGCCAAGGAGCCACCCCGCACATCCACAACCTTCTGAAAGCGGCCTCATCTCGCGATGTGGTCAGTAAACAGGATATTAGCTTTAGAGCCATGGAAAAGCAGGAACACAATCTTCTGTCCTATTCTCCAAGATGGATGGGCCTTCATTGTTTGAGACCACCCATGAATAAGTATCTTTTCACCTCCAAGGGGAATGGAGTAGGTCGACATAAACATCATGTTGTGACCAAGTGCAAGTCTAACCCGACCATGGTCAGGCATCTATATAGGAACAATAGAACTGGACAATTTCTGTTTCAAGAAGATCACAGCTGTAAAACTGTGTATAAGCAAGAGTTTATGAACAACATATATAACAGAAAACAACTCGTACCATAAGTTTCTCGACACAATTGGACCTGTTCAACGAGTGCAGCTGTGGCATACATATCCCACGTGGCTTTCCACCACTGAAACGCCCCACAAGGACCTCAAGACGATCAATAAAGTGTAGGAACTTGTGGATGTTGTCTCAGTCAACTTCAGTGCCATCAGTAACAACGGAATTCTTATAGAATAACAAACGAGTAGCCTGCTTAACTCTAAAAAAACCTATACGTGCCACCAATTATAAGAAAATATTAGTTAGAAGTAGCATCTTCGTGAGAGATTCGTTGCTACCTCTAAAGTTAAGTTGTGATTAGTTAGACAGAATAGGTGGATTAAGAAATAATCGAGGCAACAAGCAAGAACCAGATACAAAACTAACATGGATGAACAATTGGAACGACATCGGTGAGACCCGGTTCTGCTATTTCCATCAACATTTGTGCGCCAACTTTCAGTCCGTAACACTTGAGAAAGTTTATCCAAGTTTGGCCACAAAAAAGCAGTGATCATCTTGGTTCTTGTAGCGATCCGACCTCAGACGGTCAAATCTCTATGTATAAGTGTCATCCTTGGATCGGTAATGCTGACACACACAATACTTGAAGGATTTATAACAGAGTTCAATCACACACTTATTACATCGAATGTCTCAAAAGATAACTTATTACAATAATATGGCTTAAGGCCAACTAAATAAGATAACAGCAGAAGCTTCGAAGGTAAATGAGTCCATCAACTCCAATGGCATAGCTGAGTGCACGACAACGACCTAGCGCACCTTACTCTTCGTCTGAAAAGTCTGCAACATAATACGTTGTAGCCCAAAACGGGTCAGCACATGGAATATACTGGCAAAATAACACTATAGAGCAATGAACAAGAACATCTACATCTATATGCATATATGGCTGGTGGAGGCTCGATGGTTATCATTTCGCGTAAAGCCAATTTTTTCCTACTTCAAAGGAATATATTTTATTTAACTACAAAGTTTGTTGAAAACATTCACAATTGAAACCCCATCTCAATCCCAGAATTAAATAATCAATAAGCCAACAAATTAATTAAGTAAAGTGAAGAGATCATCATAATAATTCAAACACCAGATACTCAAGATGTCCATAATCGGGGACACGGCTAACCATGATTAGTTTATAAACTCTGCAGAGGTTTGCGCACTTTTCCCCACAAGACTCGATGTCCTCCGTTGGATTTCTTGCACTACATGGTTTTGAGAAATGGATGACGGAGACACAGTCTTTCAGAAGTATTAACTCTTTCGATGGGTAAACCGTACCACCTACATCCCCTACATCTGCTAGTTTATCACTGAAAGAGGTCACACAACATACTCAACTATGCCAGAGCCCATAATGGCTTGGGGCTGCACACGGAAGTTTCTAGCATGAATAATCTTATGATCCCTTTGAGCCTGGGTGGCAAACCATAGGATGAACACACAGATTCCCCAGGATCTCCTTGGACAACACTGGATTCCCTAGGTGCCCACAAACAATCCACCCAGATGTGTATCATAGTAGCCACCTTAAATAATCCCTTAGTTAACAATAATCTCTCACATCTGTCATGAATCACTCAAACAAAACCACGTCTACGAGCATAGCATATAAGTATAAGCATAACGTAGAAGTAACTCCCCAGGGTTTGAAATAAAAGACAATAGGTTCTACCTCATCATCTACTTCCCAAAACCCACATGTTAACAAATCCTAACCATGCAATGTTTGACGGTTGAAACTAATGCATAAAAACCGGGTAATAAAGGGATATGATCAAAGTGTTACTTGCCTTGCTGACGATCTGAAACCCTAGTGACTCGTAGTAGCACGCTTCGCACTCCGGAAATTCTATCGCAAACAAACAATAGCATACATAGGCACTCAAGCATAGGATGCAAGGGTAAAACTCATATGAGAAGATCCAAATCGAAAGCACAAGTGAATAGCTTCGATTCACAAAAAGAATCGATCAAAACGGAGCAACGAAACTCAAACTACGATCAAAAGAAGTTCAAATTCAAATCTTCTTGAAACCCAATTTTAAATTGTCAAACTCATGTGCAAGTTGACTATCTAGAAAGAGGGGTCTGAGACGAAGATTTTGGCGTTGGTTTCACTGCATTTGGATAAACGAGCAAAAAGTTGGGAGGGTTTGAAGATCAGGGGCTAATCTGTGGTAAAAATAATCGCGGATAGGTCCCT
This sequence comes from Triticum aestivum, assembly GCF_018294505.1. Classification (NCBI taxonomy): domain Eukaryota; kingdom Viridiplantae; phylum Streptophyta; class Magnoliopsida; order Poales; family Poaceae; genus Triticum; species Triticum aestivum. The sequence goes on from NC_057808.1 coordinate 121,487,996, forward strand.
GGCCAAAAAAAACACTAACGAACGAACGTTCGCTATCAGGGACAAACGGGCGAATACGTTCGCTAACAGTGACGTTCGAGTGAACGTTCGCTAATTAGCGGACTCGAAAAAAACGATCTAAACCGAAAACCAAAAATAACCGTAAACGTAAATAAAACCGAACGGTTTTATACCGTTTAGCCGGGGTTGACCGACAGCGAGATCCAGCGGCGGCGGCGGCGGGACTCCGACGTGGTGGAGCGGCGTGCGGCGGCGCTGTGGAGCGGCGGCGGCGACGCGAGGCGGCGGCGGCGGCTCGGGGTGAGGGAGGTTGCGGCGGGGCGGCGACTTTTAAAGGGGCCAGGGGGTGGCGGCATGCGCGAGGGGGCGCGGAGGGGAGGCCGACCCGGACACCGGCGAGAGTCCGGCTCCCGCACACGAGCAAGGCGGCGGCGGCTCGGATGGGCCGGCTGGGTTTCGGCCCAGTCGGTCCGGAAACATTTTTTTTAAATAAAATTTCTCACGAATAAAAATCATAATAAAAAATAAAAAATTCTATAAATGCCAAAAACAATTTTCACTGTCCAATAAAATATTTAGAACAAAGTGAACATTTTTCTGGCATAAAATGCAATTTTTTTAAAATGCATATTTTTCTCTAATTCGAATAAAATAGCAAAGAAAATCCAAATAAAAAATATATATTTGATTTTAAAATTTCTCCCCCAATATTCCTCTCTTTTGAAGAAGTCATATTATCTTCTCTCATTTATTTTTAATATTGAAAATAATCGGAGAGAAAAATATTAAAACCAATATGATCCTCTTTTCAAATTTGAGAAAATTCAAATATGAAATAAATGAAATCCCCAACTCTCTCCTTGGGTCCTTGAGTTGCTTAGGATTTCTAGGATCACAACCAAAATGCAAATAAAATATGATATGCATATGATGACCTATGTATAACATCCAAATTGAAAATTGGGATGTTACAAACCTACCCCCCTTAAGATGAATCTTGCCCTCGAGATTTGGGTTGGCTAGAAAATAGGTGCGGGTGGTCTTTCTGTAGATCTTCTTCTTGTTCCCAGGTGGCTTCATCCTCGGTATGGTGGCTCCACTAAACTTTGCAAAACTTGATAACCTTCTGCGCGTAATTCGGTTGGCAAACTCGAGAATCTTGACAGGTTTCTCCTCGTAGGTTAGGTCACTATCCAACTGAATTGCTTCCAGGGGCACTGTATGTCTCAGAGGAATATCGGCCATCTCTGCATGGCACTTCTTCAATTGGGAAACGTGAAACACATCATGAACTCCTGACAAACCTTCGGGTAACTCCATCTTGTAGGCCGCCTCTCCCATACGCTCCAAAACTCGGTATGGTCCTACAAATCTCGGGGCTAACTTTCCTTTACTCTAAATTGGTTAACTCCTCGCAGTGGTGACACACGAAGATATGCTCTGTCTCCGATTTCGTAGACTACCTCCTTGCGTTTAGTCTCTGCATAACTCTTCTGCCTGGACTGAGCTACCTTTAGTCTATCTCTGATCAACTTGACCTTCTCTTCAGACTCCTTAATTAGATCCGGTCCAAACAACTGGCGGTCTCCGACTTCATCCCACATTAACGGTGTCCTGCACCTCCTTCCATACAAAGCTTCGAAAGGTGCCATCTTCAAACTAGCCTGATAACTGTTGTTTTATGAGAACTCTGCGTAAGGCAAATTATCATCCGAACTGGATCCATAATCTAGCGCACAAGCTCTCAACATGTCCTCCAGAATCTGATTGACTCTCTCGGTCTGTCCATCTGTCTGTGGATGAAAAGTTGTACTGAACTCTAGCCTGGTACCTAAAGTCTGGTCCAAATGATTCCAAAACTTCGAAGTAAACTATGTTCCTCTATCTGATACGATGGTCCTCGGAACTCCATGCAGACATACGATCCTGGTCATATATATCTTGGCCAACTTCGCACTCGTATAGGTGGTTTTCACTGGGATAAAGTGAGCCACTTTGGTCAAGCGATCAACTACTAACCAGATAGAATCATATCCCAAATGTGTCCTGGGTAATCCGGTAATGAAATCCATGCCATGTTTATCCCACTTCCATTCGGGTATTGGCATAGGCTATAATAATCCTGCAGGCTTCTGATGTTCTGCCTTCACTCTCTGACATACATCACATACGGCTACATACTCAGCAATATCCTTCTTCATACCTGTCCACCAAAAACGCTCCTTCAAATCCAAATACATCTTGGTGTTTCTGGGGTGTATTGAGTATGCCGGGTCATGGGCCTCCTGAAGTATTAACTTCCTGATCTCTGCAATATTGGGTACATATACAGGGTCCTCAAACCATAAAGTTTTGTGCTCATCCTCACGAAAACCCTTGGCTTTTCCTTTGCTCATCTTCTCCTTTATCTCAGCGATCTCCTTGTCATCCTTTTGAGCTTATCGAATCCTTCCCAATAATGTTGACTGAACCTCCATAGCTGCAACAAAACCTCTTGGAACTATCTCCAAATGAAGTTCCTTGAGATCATCGACTAACTCCTGCGGTAATCCTCCGCTTACGAGGGTATTGACATAACTCTTCCGTCTCAAAGCGTCTGCTATGACATTGTCCTTTCCTAGATGATAATGCAACTTCTTATCATAATCCTTTATAAGCTCCAACCATCTCCTTTGCCTGAGATTCAGCTCCTTCTGCGTGAAGATGTACTTCAAACTCTTATGATCCGTGTACATCACAACGGTTTCCTATAAGAAAATGTCTCCACGTCTTAAGCGCATGCACTACGGTTGCTAACTCCAAATCATCCGTGGCATAATTCAACTCATGCGGTCGAAGCTGTCGTGAGGCATATGAAACAACTCTTCCGTCTTGCATGTGTCGTGGAATTGTCACGGCAGATGTCCTCGTGCAAGGACTTAGTCGTGGAGCCATCGCAGCTAGGAAGCTTAAAGGGGTTAAACGGGACAAGGAACACGAGGGTTATACTGGTTCGGCCCCTTACGGTGAAGGTAAAAGCCTACGTCCAGTTGAGGTGGTATTGATTAGGGTTTCGATGACCAGAAGCTAAACCGTCCTGCCTGGTTATCGATCTTGTCTTTCTTGTCCCCAACCCGCCGCCGGGTCATCCCTTTATATAGAGAGGTTGACGCCCAGCAGCTCTCAGAGTCCTGGCCGGCTCATAACAGTGTCCGGCTCGGACTCTTAACTATTCTTACCTTATACTACAAGTCTTGCCATACGGCGGTTTATCACTAAGGGCTTTAAACCATCTCCGGGTCTTAAGCCCATTATCGACCCGCCGTCTTCAAGCTTGATAGTGGGCTTCGCGTGATGATCATTATGACGTAACCCGGCCCCTCCTGGGCGGGTGACTCTAATGGTTATATCCTCAACATTAGGCCCCAGATTGATTTGAACCGGTTCATGTCAATCTTCCATTCCTTTGAGAGAAAAAATCTTCCGGCTTATGGTCGTGCGAAGGTTATAACCCGCCGTGACGTCATCTTCTGGATTCCTGGTAACCCGCCATGACATCATCTTCCATTAAGTCCATTTTTTTATTCTGTTATACTCCAACGGATCTTATCTTTAATGGCTATCCCGAAAATCGAGGCGCCTTCGTGGCACGATAATCACGTCGTGGCCTCCTCGTTTCTCGCGCCCACTTATTAGCCGCACCTTATAAAGAAGCCCGGCCCATGAGTCTTCCCTCAGTTGTCGCCTCCATCTTCTTCCTCCTCTCGCCACTGTACTGCCGCGCGAGCTCCGCCGCCGCTGCCGCGGGTCTCCTCGTCTTCACCAACTCAGGCCGCTGCATCAACCTGACGTGACCAGAAAAACGCGACGAACCTCTGCAGTAACTCCGCATCTGTAAGTCCCTGCACCTCTCCACCGTAGATCCGCATTTAGGGTTTCGCTGTTCTTCCTCTGTTCTTTGCTGTTCTTCTCGAGTTCCTTGTAGTTCTTCCCCTACAGTCATGTTTGATCCAAAAGTAGTACGGAGCTCCTGCGGTAGTTGTTGCACATCCATTTTTATGCTAGTAGATCCCCTTTGTCTGCAATAAGATCTCGTTCTGAATCCATGAACTTCTTCTGTGTCAGTTCTAGGTCTAGAAATTTTTTCTTTTTAGCTGACCGTTTGATCCAAAATAATTACTGTGATCTGTGAAACTTGTTTGCGCCACACTTAGTCAAAAATTGCATCTGTTTAGCTATGGCGGCTCACATTTCCGGCTTAAAAGAGGCCACGTGCTGTAAAATTTCCAGCTCATTTATGATCAAGCTGTAGACAACTTGAATTACTCACGACGCCCACAGCGGCTTAGATAACCCGACGCAATCAGCCATATGTCATTAGGCCCCTTCATAAGCCGTCATTTTGAGTGTTGAACTGTAAATTTCCTTCGGCTTATAATTGAACCGAACATTTCCTTTTGTCATAGGCTTTCGTTTTTCACAATGCCACCTAAGGCTCCCAAGGCACCCATCACGTGTAACTGGATGAGATCCAATGTTACTGATGACACTTTAGCCGATTTCGTGAAGACGGGTTACCTGCCCAAGAAGGAGGTCATGTCTTATCGTGCTCCTGACCCGTCAGAGGAAAGACCTCAACCTAGAGATGGCGAGGTGGTGATATTTGCTGATCACATGAGCCGGGGCTTTGCACCGCCCGGCTCAAAATTCTTTAGAGAGGTTCGGAACTTCTTTGATCTGCGGCCGCAATACATAGGACCCAATTCCGTGTCGAATATTTGCAACTTCCAAGTATTCTGCGAAGTCTATCTTGGAGAAGAGCCCAGCCTACTGCTTTTTAGGGAGTTGTTCTATCTGAATCGCCAGAATGAGTGCGCCAACGGGCCTAGCTTGGAACTTGGCGGAATCTCCATTCAACGACGGAGAGATTGCCTTTTTCCTTATGCTGAACCGCCAAGCCATCCAAAGGACTGGAACCAGACGTGGTTCTACTACCAGGACACTTATCCGGCTGACGAGAGCCCTCTGCCCGGCTTTCGTGCCCTGCGTCTGGAGCCAAATCACCCTTTGCCAGACAAACTATCTCAAGCTGAGCGTCAACCTCTGATCCCCACCATCAATAAGATCAAGGCTCTCTTGGGAAATGGCCTCAATGGCATTGATCTGGTCCGGGTCTGGATCTCCTGGCGGGTGATCCCCTTGAGCCGCCGCCCCGGCTTAATGTGTGATTACACGGGCCGGAAGGATGATCCTCTGCGGCACAGCCCCAACGATCTTCCTGAGGACATCGTGGACGACATGACCAAGTCTCTCCTGAATGAGAGCTTAGCCGACTGTGGGAGGACCGGCTTAAACCCCTTCTGCCAAGCTAACCCGGCTCCGGCGGTAAGCCACTGACCTGAACACCTTGGTTTTCCTTTTAATAGTTTTCATCTGATCTTTAAGAAATCTTTGTTGTATTTTTCAGGCTAATGACAAGTTCTGGAAGGTCAAATATGACCATGAGGCGGCTAAAAAAGCTAGGAAGGCTAAGAAAGCCGCCAGGAGAGCCGCTCCCCGCAAGAAGGGAAGCAGGCCTACTGCCTCAGAGCTGCTTCAGCTAAGTGATAGCTCCGAGTCAGAGGTGACCCTTGATTCTTTAGGCTCTTCTTTTGTTTCTTATTTATTCCTATCCGCCTTATCGATACTGATTATCAGCAGTAGGACACCGGAGCGAGTAACCCAGTGACTGAAGAGGTAACTACACTTTCCTCCGACTCGGAGCCCTTGCCAAGGCTGAAAGTCCAAAGAGTAACCCAGAAAGTAAGATTTTCACATCCTTTAGCTTATCAAGATCCTCAATTTCTTTTGAAGCGACAGATTTATGAGAGCCGGCGGCACACCCGGACCAACAAGGATGCGGACCTCTCCTCCAGCTTACCTGAAGCATCAAGGAAGCGCCGGACCGAGGTTATCTCCAACTTATATCCTTTTCATCCTTTGGCGGGCGTTACTCGTCAACCGCTCAATTCTTCTGATTCAAATTATCAGGAAACTTCACCGTCCTCTGGTGATTCTATGCAATCGAATCTGCCAGCTTTCAAGACCGCACCCGGGTAATGATGATCATCTTATGTTGTGCTTATCTTTACTCATACTTTTGTACTAACCTTTTGTCCTTTCAGTGCTCAAGCAAAGCTCAGCAAGAGGGCGAAGAAGAATAAACCGGTCGAAGAGCCGGTCCTGACTGAACCGGAAGCTTCAGCTGAAGAACCGCCATCTGCCTCAGCTCCAGAAGCCACCGCTCCAACTGACGAGCCAGTCATAAAGGCTTCAACTAACCCGGAGATCCCCAGCCCAGCTCAGCCGGCCGATGACCCGGACGTTTTAATCACCCGAACGGAATTTGTCGAGGCAGGGAGACCCACTGCGCTGGCTAAATGCTCTGCCAAGGAAGAGCTGCTAGAGCGCCGCAGGGCCAGGCTGGAGATCACTGACTATGCGAACTTGAGCATTGGAGACATTGTTTCAAGTTATATTGGTCAAGTGCACAACAGCCGGGACTTGGAGATTGACATGGTGAAACAGATACAGCAGAAATATGAGGTACAACTCTCTTGCTTACTCCATAGTCATCCTTACCATACTAGCCCCCAAGTCTATTACTTATGATAGAATATGTTGTAGACTTAACTTCCGGCTTACCTTCGTTAACCAGCAATTAGAAAACAGAATCTTTCGGCATACATTAGCCCCCAAGTGCCAAGTGTCTTTGCTTGCAAAGTGCTTGGGACTTTAATGTTTCATAATAATTACTCAAACTGTAACCCGGAATTTGTACAGGCTGCCTGCAAAAAATTTGAAGCTGAAATCTTTGAGCTGAAGAACCGCCTGAAGACTCAGGAAACTGAGACCCGGAAGGCCAATGCCAAATTTGAGTTCAGTGTTGCTACATAAGAAAAACTGAAGAAGTTTGAGACAGAGAGGAAGACTTGGGCTGAAGAGAGAGCCGCCTTGCTGAGCTGGGCCGAAAAAGCAGAGGCTGCTCTAACTGAGAGAACCGCCGAACTCTCCGGCTTAAAGCGCCATGTGTCACAGATGGTCTCCGCAATCTTCGGTAAGCCATTCTGCAAGCTTTTACCAAATTTTTATTCTTTATGTCTCATAAGTCCCCCTACTGTCTCCGGTTTACCTGACTTTGTTTAAACAGGTCCCAGAAGCTCCAACCTTAACCAGAATGTTCTGACGAAGCTGAAGGCCGTGTACACTTTGGTGGAGCAACTCTACACCGGGTCACAACGTGCGTTAGCCGTTGTGGCCCTGTCCAACGAGGTTCCGACTCACCTGGCGGACGTACTCAGGCGGCTTGCCGTTCTTCCTCAGCGCTTCCAAGAGCTAAGACGGGCCTCTGCAAGAGCCGGAGTGATAGCTGCTTTGAGCCGGGCCAAGGCTTTCCTCCCGGAGCTAGACCCGGCCGACATCGCTCTTGGATACCCCAGTCTGAAGGAAGACGGCACCCCCTTCGACCAAAAAGACTTTGCTGCCTGTGTGAAGATCGTGCGCCCGGTGGCCACCCTGATTGTGAATGACACCGACCTGACCAAGTATCAGTCGGGCTACGACGCGGAAAATCAGAGGATCCCCACTCCCCGTTATGAAGCCATCAGCTTGATCCCTCCGACGCGTAAGCACACCTTCGCCCCAGAAATTGACCCGGCCGGGTTAATTGATGACGAGGCTCAATTTGAAGCCTTGAGCGGCATTGACTGGAAATCATCAACCTTCCAGGTCATGGAATCAGCCGGAGGAGCGGAGAGGGATGAGCCGGAAGCTTCAACTCAACAAGCACCTTGATCTTTAGCCGGCTCATGGTTATACCTTAAAACAATGCCGCACTTTTTGGACTCGGAGAGTCTTGTAATAGAGTAGGACAAACACTTAACTTTGTCGTGCCATCGTGCACGTGTTGAATGCTTAACTCCATTGAAGCTGCTTCTTCTGATTCCTCCGGGTTATAATCGATCAGTTATTTTCCTTAAGCTCGAATAGCAGTCTTTAACCATCCTGCATGGAAAACAAGTCACAAGTCTCTAGGCGGCTTACCGCACAGAGAATCATAGACCTTATATATATAACCCGGAATATGAACAAAAGTCACCAAAGACTGGCCCTCAATTATATCTTTGACATAATCATATAGCATACTTACAAGCCTTCAAGTATACTTCCGGTTTATGTAACCCGAATAATGAGTTGAAGATCTCAACTCCGGTTCACCTTCATCAAGAATACTTTACTATGTGTTATCAACGTTGTGAATCAAAATTAAGCCGGCGAAGTAAAAGCTGCCCTTGCACACTGCTGATGTGACCAAAAGAACTTGTTGTAAGTCAGAAAATCAAAACTTAGGGGCTTCCGGTTCGAATACGACCAGAAAACCGTCCCAAAGGGGTTAAGCTAAGATTCGAATGCGATCATATAGCCCCCAGTGGCTTTGGCGATGCCGATCAAGAGGGTACCGACATCTATGTTCTCTTTGGTTCGAATACGACCCATGTTTGAATAGGAAGCCCCCAAATGACCTTAAGAGTTGTATAACGACGCTGATTCGAATACGATCCACGTCGGTTCCCAAAGGGGGTTGAGCTATGATTCAAATATGATCAAAGAAAACTCCCCAATGAGCTCAGCAATTTGCCAATCAAGTGGGTATCGACAGCTATGTTCTCTTTGGTTCGAATACGACCTATGTTTGAACAGGAAGCCCCCAAATGATCATATTGTTTACGGCTAGATTCGAATACGATCATAAGCCGGATCCACCTCCAAGCGACCATGTGATGTTGTAATGGAAATAACACGTTTACCTTTGGAGGAGAAAAGGACAGAGGTCCTGCTTTATTATTTATCATAATATATACATGGCTATAGAAATATGTACATTATGAGAGCCGGTGGCTCAAGTGTAATAAGGCCGAAGCTGAGCTATGTTTCATGGCCGACGGGTCTCTTCCTCCGACTTACGTGAATCCTTGTGCTCCCGAACGTCGATAAGGTAGTATGACCCGTTGTGCAAGTTCTTGCTGACCATAAAGGGCCCTTCCCAAGGCGGGGATAACTTATGTGCATCTGTCTGGTCTTGGATGAGCCGGAGCACCAGATCACCTTGCTGGAAGACCCGGGACTTAACCCGGCGGCTGTGATAATGACGCAGGTCTTGTTGGTAAATCGCTGAGCGAGCTGCTGCCACATCACGCTGTTCGTCCAACAAGTCAAGAGCATCTTGGCGCGCCCGCTCATTATCCGCCTCAACATAAGCCGCCACTCGAGGCGAGTCATGACGGATGTCACTGGGGAGGACTGCTTCCGCTCCATAAACCATGAAGAAAGGCATGTATCCCATAGACCTGTTAGGAGTAGTATTGATGCTCCATAACACGGAGGTAGCTCCTCCACCCAACAACCCGGCGTTCGTTGCAAAGGGACCAAAAACCGGGGCCTGATGCCCTTCAAGATCTCTTGAATAGCTCTCTCAGCTTGACCATTGGATTGAGGGTGAGGCACTGAAGAAACATCAAGTCGAATATGCTCTCGTTGACAAAAATCCTCCATAGAGCCCTTAGACAGATTGGTACCATTGTCAGTTATAATGCTGTGTGGAAAGCCAAAGCGAAATATCACCCTTTTCATGAACTGAACCGCCGTGGCTGCGTCACACTTACTAACTGGCTCTGCTTCAACCCAGTTTGTGAATTTATCAACTGCCACCAAGAGGTGGGTCTTCTTATCCTTGGACCTTTTTAAAGGCCCAACCATGTCAAGCCCCCAAACCGCAAATGGCCAAGTGATTGGTATCATCCTCAACTCTTGAGCCGGCACATGAGCCCGTCGCGAGTACCTCTGACAACCGTCACATTTACTGACCAAGTCCTCCACATCAGCATGAGCCGCCAGCCAATAAAAACCATGACGAAAAGCCTTGGCCACAAGAGATTTTGAGCCGGCATGATGGCCACAATCCCCCTCGTGAATCTCACGCAAAATATCTTGGCCTTCCTCAGGGGAAACACAACGCTGGAAAGTTCCAGTAACACTGCGACGATGCAGTTCGCCATTGATAATGACCATTGACTTAGACCGCCGGGTTATTTGTCTGGCCAAAGTTTCATCCTCAGGCAAATCTCCCCGGGTCATGTAAGCCTAGTATGGTACTGTCCAGTCTGGGGTGATGTGGAGAGCCGCCACCAACTGTGCTTCCGGGTCAGGGACAGCCAAGTCTTCCTCCGTAGGTAACTTAACAGAAGGGTTATGCAAGATGTCCAAGAAAGTATTAGGCGGCACTGGTTTTCGCTGAGAGCCCAGCCGGCTTAATGCATCAGCCGCCTCGTTCTTCCTGCAATCGATGTGCTCTACTTGGTAACCCTGAAAGTGAAAGTGTCCAGCAACGACATCAACTTCACGGCGATAAGCCGCCATGAGAGGGTCCTTGGAATCCCACTTGCCTGATACTTGTTGAGCCACTAGATCTGAGTCGCCCAAACACCTTACTCTGCTCAAGCTCATCTCCTTAGCCACCCGAAGACCATGGAGCAAAGCCTCATACTCAGCCGCATTGTTAGTGCATGGAAACATCAACCGTAGCACATAACGGAACTTGTCACCCTTAGGGGAAGTCAACACAACTCCAGCCCCCGAGCCCTCCAATTGCCTAGACCCATCGAAGTGAATAGTCCAATATGTATTATCCGGCTTTTCTTCGGGCACCTGTAGCTCTGTCCAATCGTTGATGAAATCCACCAAAGCTTGAGATTTAACAGCAGTGCGCGGTACGTATTTCAGACCATGAGGCCCGAGCTCTATAGCCCACTTAGCCACTCTTCCTGTGGCTTCTCTGTTTTGGATGATATCTCCAAGGGGAGCAGAACTAACCACAGTGATAGGGTGACCCTGAAAATAATGCTTAAGCTTCCGGCTTGCCATGAACACACCATAAACAAGCTTCTGCCAATGTGGATACCGCTGTTTGGACTCAATGAGCACTTCACTGACGTAGTAAACCGGCCGCTGAACCGGGTACTCCTTACCTTCTTCCTTGCGCTCCACCACCACAGCCACACTGACGGCTCGTGTGTTAGCAGCTACATACAGTAATAAGGGCTCCTTGTCAACCGGAGCAGCAAGGACTGGGGGCTCAGCCAGCTGCCTCTTCAAATCCTCAAAAGCAGCATTAGCAGCATCATTCCAGATAAAGTCATCAGTTTCCTTCATCAACTGGTACAGTGGCATGGCCTTTTCACCCAAGCGGCTTATAAACCGGCTCAAAGCGGCAATGCGGCCTGCTAGACGTTGGACGTCGTTTATACACGCCGGCTTAGCCAGAGAGGTGATTGCCTTGATTTTTTTTGGGTTAGCTTCAATGCCTCTGTTAGAGACCAGGAAACCCAAGAGCTTGCCTGCGGGAACACCAAAAACGCACTTGGCCGGGTTAAGCATCATCTAGTAAACCCGGAGATTATCAAAGGTTTCTCTAAGGTCATCGACCAGGGTCTCCTTTTCCCTGGACTTAACCACGATATCATCCACATAGGCGTGAACATTGCTCCCAATCTGGTTATGAAGTCAATTCTGCACACAACGCTGGTAAGTCGCCTGTGCACTCTTGAGTCCAAAAGGCATAGACACATAACAGAAGGCTCCAAAGGGAGTGATGAACACCGTCTTCTCCTGGTCCTTAACTGCCATTTTAATCTGATGGTATCCAGGATAAGCATCCAGAAAACTTAAGCGCTCACAACCCGCCGTGGCATCAATGATTTGATCAATACGGGGGAGAGCAAAAGGATCAGCCGGACACGCTTTGTTTAAATCCGTGTAGTCCACACACATCCGCCAGGTGCCATTCTTCTTGAGCATGAGCACCGGGTTAGCTAACCATTCTGGATGAAAGACTTCGACAATAAACCCGGCCGCCAAGAGCCGGGCCACCTCCTCACCAATGGCTTTCCGCCTCTCCTCATTAAACCGCCGAAGGAATTTCCTGACCGGCTTAAATTTCGGATCAATATTGAGAGTGTGCTCAGCGAGTTCTCTAGGTACACCTGGCATGTCAGAAGGTTTCCATGCAAAAATGTCCCTATTCTCACGGATGAACTCGATGAGCGCGCTTTCCTATTTTGGATCCAGATTGGCACTGATGCTAAACTACTGAGATGAGTCACCTGGAACGAAATCAACAAGTTTAGTCTCATCAGCTGACTTAAATTTCATTGCCGGCTCATGCTCCGTGGTCGGCTTTTTCAGAGATGTCATATCTGTTGGGTCAACATTGTCCTTGTAAAACTTCAGCTCCTCTGTTGCACAAACAGATTCTGCATAAGCCGCGTCACCTTCCTCACACTCCAAGGCTATCTTTCGGCTGCCATGAACCATAATGGTCCCATTGCGACCCGGCATCTTGAGCTGTAAGTATACGTAACACGGCCGTGCCATGAACTTGGCGTAAGCCGGCCGCCCAAATATGGCATGATACGGACTTCTTATCTTGACCACCTCAAAGGTCAATTTTTCCACCCTGTAGTTGTACTCATCTCCAAAGGCCACTTCCAGTTCGATCTTACCAACTGGATAAGCCGACTTACCAGGCACCACTCCATGGAAAACAGTATTGGACTGGCTGAGGTTCTTATCAATCAACCCCATATGGCGGAAGGTCTCATAATAGAGGATGTTGATGCTGCTGCCTCCATCCATGAGCACCTTAGTGAACTTATATCCTCCCACCTGAGGAGCCACTACCAGGGCCAGGTGACCCGGATTATCAACCCGGGGAGGGTGATCCTCCCTACTCCACACAATAGGTTTCTCAGACCATCTTAAATAGCGTGGAACCGCCGGCTCAACAGCATTCACAACCCTCTTATGAAGCTTCTGATCTCGCTTACACAGACTGGTGGTAAACACATGATACTGTCCACCATTGAGCTCCTTTGGATTGGTCTGATATCCACCCTGTTGCTGCTGATAACCCTGGCCGGACTGCTGATTAAAGCCCCCTTGAACATTCTGAGGATTGGAATTTGAGCCGCCGCCCGGGCCATGAAAGCCGCCGGCGCCTGAGCCACCGCCCGAGCCATTGTTGCCATTAAAGGCATTGGAATTCTTAAAGGCCTTCATGATTGCACAATCTTTCCATAGATGAGTAGCTGGCTTCTCCCTAGAGCCATGCCTTGGACAAGGCTCATTCAACAACTGCTCAAGCGTTGGGCCTGAACCGCCGGCTCGGGGAGGTGGCCTCCCCTTACGTCGCTGGTTGTTACCCTGTGAGCTGGCATTGGCCACAAACTCCATGCTGCCATCAGCCTTACGCTTGTTACCTCCTTGGTTCGCCGGGTTATGCTCAGGACCCTTGCCATTGCCGTTCTTCTTTCCCTTCCCTGTCCTTTCATCATCTGACGTGGGGTCCTTGGTACTATCAGAGTCGGCATACTTGACGAGAGCCGCCATCAGCGTACCCATATCATTGCAATCGTGCTTGAGCCGCCCGAGTTTCATCTTCAGGGGCAGGAAACGACAATTCTGCTCCAACATTAAGACTGCAGAGCCGGCATCCATCTTATCAGATGAATGTATTATCTCTTTGACCCGGCGAACCCAATGTGTCGTAGACTCACCCTCCTGCTGTTTACAGTTAGTCAAATCCACAATTGACATAGACTGCCTTCAGGTATCTTTGAAGTTTTGGATGAACCGGGCTTTCAGCTCTGCCCAAGACCCGATAGAATTCGGTGGCAGCCCTTTCAACCAAGTGCGGGCAGTCCCATCTAACATCATGGTGAAGTACTTGGCCATCGCCGCTTCGCTGACCTCCAGCAATTCCATGGCCATCTCGTAACTCTCGATCCAGGCTCCGGGTTGTAAATCAGCCGTGTAATTAGGCACCTTCCTAGGCCCTTTGAAGTCCTGGGGTAGATGTTCATTGCGGAGAGCCGGCACTAAACAAGGGACACCTCCAGTCCTCGTAGGGATACCCACGGCGACGGAAGCCGTCGGATAAGCCGGGGGTGGCTGGTAAGCCGTCAACTGAGGCACCTGCTCCGCCTCTTGCCGTGCTCTGTCTTGGTCTGCTGCGTGAAAGGCTCCGTTATGAACCGGGCCGTGGCCAGGTGGCAAGTCATGGCGTCGGACATTACTTGAGCCGGTCGCTGAGACCATGTGTCTGCTATAACTCGGGCTCCGGCCTGGACGAGGGGTTGAATGAATCCTGTCCCGGCTATAAGAGTACGCCTCTTGCTGCGCCAGAGCTGTCTGAAGGAGTTCTCTGACCCGGCGGGTTTCAACCGCTGTTGGAGAGTCACCCTCAATTGGGTGAGCCGCCAGCCGTGCCGCCGCGGCGACCATGTTTTCCAACGGGTTGGCATAATGACCTGGTGGTATTGGCACGTACTGAGGCGGGGCAGGGTTCACCCGGGGAGGTCCCATCACTTGGGGCTGAACTGGCATCCCAGCCCCGGGCACTATGATCTCCGGCGGGTTACTAGACCCTGCGCCCGGCGTGTTGAAGAGGTTTCGAGGATCGTAAACCGGAGGGAGTCGAGATTGGGCCTTTTGATGCCTCCTTATCATGACCTCATTGGACGCATTCTGATCCATTGTGAGCCGGAAGGACTGTGCCTGAATCAACTGAGTCTGGGTGTCGAGAGCCGCCCTCTCTGCAGCCATCCTGATCCCCTCCGCCGTCAGATCCTCCTTGGCCTTTGCTAGATCCAACTTTAACTGTGCCACCTCCGCGTCATGTTGAACTTGATCCGCCGGAGCCACCGTAGCGGTCAACAGGACCGTCATCTTGTCTGTGAGATCCATCAGCACCTAAGCCGGCGAAGGCACCGGGCTTCCTGACCCGGAGGCGGGGTTTTGAACAGGTTGCGCGCCGGCCATGAAGATTCCAACCCGGCTCGGCGGTTCAAAGGAGTCCGGAATGCTGTCGCCGTCGGAACAACCCCTGAGCCTGCCATCTTGAAGTTGATACAACGAGTTTGACTCATCCGTAGACGACTCGCCGTCAGAGCCGGCGGCCGTCTCATCACCAGATCCAGATCCTTCAGAGGGTCCTCCATGGACACATCCCACAAAAGCATGCTTCAAGGCAGGTAGAGCCCGGGCGGGTCGTGCACGCTGAGCCGTCTCGATGAGATCAGCGCAGAAATCCGGCTCAGGGCCCGGCTCACCAATCTTGCCAATGAAGACATGAATTCCGCCGAAGGGGACCCGGTACCCGTACTCAATTGAGCCGGCGTCGGGGCCCCAGTTTGCATCGTCGATGTAGAGCTTGCCGCGACGACTCTTGGTCATCCGGCCCACAGCGTATCCCTTGAGCCCTTCGAAGCTGCCCTTCAAGAACTCTAGTCCACCATGCGCTGGCCCCATGGTGGGCGCCAACTGTCGTGGAATTGTCACGGCAGATGTCCTCGTGCACGGACTTAGTCGTGGAGCCATCACAGCTAGGAAGCTTAAAGGGGTTAAACGGGACAAGGAACACGAGGGTTATACTGGTTCGGCCCCTTACGGTGAAGGTAAAAGCCTACGTCCAGTTGAGGTGGTATTGATTAGGGTTTCGATGACCAGAAGCTAAACCGTCCTGCCTGGTTATCGATCTTGTCTTTCTTGTCCCCAACCCGCCGCCGGGTCGTCCCTTTATATAGAGAGGTTGACGCCTAGCGGCTCTCAGAGTCCCGGCCGGCTCATAACAGTGTTCGTCTCGGACTCTTAACTATTCTTACCTTATACTAAAAGTCTTGCCATACGGCGGTTTATCACTAAGGGCTTTAAACCATCTCCGGGTCTTAAGCCCATTATCGACCCGCCGTCTTCAAGCTTGATACTGGGCTTCGCGTGATGATCATTATGACGTAACCCGGCCCCTCCTGGGTGGTTGACTCTAATGGTTATATCCTCAATAGCATGAGTACTCCTCCAAGTCCTTGGCGAGAGGCATCGCAATACACTTGGAAATCCTTGCGCATGTCCAGAAGAATTAGCACTGGAGCTGTAACTAATCGCTTCTTCAACTCCTGAAAACTGGCCTAACATTCTTCGGTCCACTTAAACTTGGTGTCCTTCTTCAATAACTCCGTCATTTCAGCCCAGAGATCAAGGAGAAGTCTTCTGGAATATGACACTACTTAGCATAGAACAAATCAGCTCTTTATTGCAATCTATTGGGGTACAAGGGGATTACATCGGCACGGCGACGCTACGCCTGCCACGGTTGCTCTATGCAAGCAGCAGAACAACACGACGCAGCGGAATGGCTACTGGCAGTGGAACAGCGACGACGGTGGTGAACTCTACTCCGCAGGGACTCTTGCTGGAACGCTTATCCTAGCGCGCAAACAAGAGATCCACGGCAAACAAGCAATCATATCCGGCATGACCTGCAAACTGGCATGACACGCCAGGTCAGTACATTGAATGTACTTGCAAGCTCACAGCAACCAAAGCAATCAAGACAGACAACAGCATGGCAATTACAGGTTAACAAGGATTAACATGATATTATCAGATCAATCATAGCATGAACAAGATGATACAGCTAGAACAATACGAGCATGGCATAAACATATGAACATGATGAGACTAGCATGCAACATGATGAACTATCATGCACCAACTTACTCTATTCGGGTTACATCGTAACCACCACATGTATCACTTACCATCACGGACATCACACGATCATCTCAGGATCCAATCAAGCTTGGTATTAACAATACCGTAGTAATCATACATGACCACAAGGAGCTTGACCTTTACCCTTGACTCTCGCATAACATCACAAATATCCAACAAGTTGGTATTCACGATACCACAGTGATCCTCTCATGATCACATAAATATCAACCAACTTCTTTCATCAACGAACTAGGGTTGTTATTAAGCACATTATTATTACTGTTGACCCACAGTGTGACCGACACGAAGTGGGCCCATAACTGCGGGCGCGGCTATCGATAGATTAAACACACACTCTGCAGAGGTTAGCACACTGTACCCACACCACGGAACCCTGGCCTCGCACTCCCATTCGGGTGGACCAAAGCGTTCCGACAAAACCGTCCTACTGTCATGACACTCTCCCGGCCACTCCGACCAACTCCCCTTTGGGCTAGGTCCTGGGCGGCCCCATGCCTACCAAAGGCACCAACGGCCACCGTCGTGGCAAAACGGTCCCAAACGGGGACAAGGATCCATAAAAAGAAAAACGAGCACAGAAGGTATATGCCGTCCTACCTGGCCAAGGTAGTGCCCGCGCATAACCTTCCCTCGAGGGAGGCACCAGTGAGAGGCATGACAATAGACCCAGTTAGGACCCCCCCATAGGGTAAGCGTGGTTGCACTGGTCAGATCGATATGGTGGCACCATGACTCAGCCAACAGTTGTTCAAGTTCAATTTAATCCGGTTAAACTTGAATGCAATATGCTGAGCCATGATAAAATAACATGATGCATGAACATGATATCAAAGTAAGCATGGAGGTGCAACATAATCAACAAGCATAACAACAACATTTAATCATTTATCCAGATGAGCATGGCATACTGACGAGCATGAATATCACAACTAGAACACTACTCATGGCATGACTTGACCACTAGCATCAATAATAAATACCATGCAATAACATAACAATAAACTACCATGCAAGTATTTAATCAACTGCATGCAAAGAAACATGCATAACGGCGGTACTCAGAACAGACGATAGTCATGCACCGAAGGCCATCACCAACATGTACTACTACCAAACATTGCCAATATTAAAGTAATACTAGCATGAAGAACATAATAACAGAGTGCAAGAAACATAGCACGACGGTAAACACCGATCCATAAGCATAACCGAAATAACGACAGCAGTAGCAAAACAATCAAACAGTTATTAAAGATTCAAGTTGGAAACCAATGCTTCTGCATGGCTATCATGCAAATGGTGGTTGTGGCTTGCCTGTGGATGGAGAAGGCTCCGGGGAGAAGTGCGGAAAGATCGCAGAAGGAATTGCCGAAAAGGATACTCTCTCGGAGGGGGCTGATTAGGGACAAGGGCAAAATGGTCATGTTCATAATGTTGAAACATGGTGAAAATGGTACCAAAAGTTTGGGCTCGAAGAGACGAAGACGTGGGCGTTGGTTTCACCTCCTTTGGAGTTACGGTTGAAAAGATGCGAAGGGTTGATGTTCAGGGACCATTCTGCAAGAATATCACCACAAATAGGTCCCTAAGTGGATAAGGCAGAGGCGCAAAATTTGAAATACGCTTTTTGACTAAGAAAACGCATTCTGGGCTGAAATAGAGGGAAATACGCTTTCAATAAAAGAAAACGTACTTTGAGATGAAGCAGAGGGAGAATACGCTTTCGTGTGGGGGAGACGTCTTCTAGAGAATACGCCTCCACTTAACCCAGTCAGCAGAGGCGGGACCGGGCCTAGAGTCGCTGACGTGCGGGTCCCGCGGGTGGGGGCCGTCACTTATCCATGTCAGCTTGGTTGGGTCAACGCGGGGCCGGCGGCTGGCTCACTGACGTGCGGGGCCCGCGGCCAGCTGGCAGTCAGGGTCGTGGGCGTCGTCTTCCTTATCTCCTTCCCGACGCCGCCCGACGGAGGCAGAGGGAGGAGCGTGGCGCCGACACCCGTCCGACCGGCTCCGGCCACCGTTCGGAGCGCTCGGGCCACCCACGCGTAGAGGAGACCGAGGCGATTCCGTGCCCATTGGGCACGGACGCCGAGGAGGCTGGGGAGGAGCAGGACACCAGACGCGGCGGAGGAGGGCTTCGGGTGGAGTTGGGTTATGGGGCTACGGGGCACTCCGGCGACGGGCAAGTAGGTGGGGAGGATTAGGGGGTCGAGGGGATGCCCCTGGTGAAGGAATGAGGGAGGGAGGGGGCCGGCTTCGAGCTAATTTAGGAGGGAGGCCGCGGCGGACCAGGCGGCCATGGGGGAGACAGAGAGCTCTTCGAGCTCACGCTAGAGGTGGGGAGGGCCTAAAGGAGTGCGTTGGGGAGGCTGGTGTACTCGGGAGAGGTCGGGGCTGGCTTGAATAGCCGTGGCAAGGCGGTTCGAGCTCGGGTGCCACCGCAGAGGCGTGTCCGGCGCCGCGGACGCGTGTGCTTACGGCCAAGCTTGAACGGCGACGAGGGGGAAGTGGACAAGGGTCACGGAGACGAGAGGGGCTCAGGGACAAGAGAGGGAAGGAGCCACGACGCCATTAATGCCTTGTCGGCACTGTGCACCCGTGGACGCGTGGCGACGAGCACTGACGAAGAAGCGGACGGAGGGGGAGCTGGCTCCAGGGGAACGGCTACAACGCGGGCTAGCTGTTGGACACGACGAGGCGCGTGAAGACGACGAGAGGAGGAGGGGCCCGAAGGAAACGACGCTCAGCTCGCGTCCATTGCTGCCAGAGCGCGTGCAAACGACGCAGTCACCACTGTGACCGGCAAGGAGGGGACGCAAGAAGCAGGGAAACATTGTCTAGTGTTTAGTCCTTTCATACTAGAGGCCGAGGGAGGTGATGGATTGCGCAGAAGTGCCAAGGAGAGATGTGAGTGATCGCCTGAAGTTTGCTGTATCAGTTTTGGCTGAGTAGTACTGATCAACAGGAAGGAACTTGGGGCCAAATGGGTTGTCTAGTGTGATTAGCTACGGAAGAACTATGATCCTGGAAATTTGGAGGTGATTTGGATCAAGAATTAATACAGTTGCTTAACAACTGCACAAATTGGTCCAGAATCAAGATCAGGAAGAAGCACTCAAATGATGAAGCCACTTGAGCTGAAATTTGGCATGGCAGGATGATTTGGGCATATGAATATGCTCAAAAAGTTTCATACCAATTGGCCAAGCCAAGATGGTACTTGCTTCACAAACATCTCCTTTGGACAGAAACTTTAGAAACTTCCTGAGGGAAAATGGCTAAATAAAATATGCCCAAATTTGGTGGAGATAGGTTATATGGATAAGAGAAGGTATAGAAAAATTTACAGCCATAATGGAGCAAGATAAAATATACTTGCTTCACAAACTGAAATTTTGGACAGAATCAAAGAATTGAAGATGAGCTCACATGGAGGCATTACATGAGCTCAACTTTGGTGGAGGGCTATGATATGATGATATTGACGTCATGCATAAATTGCAACTTATTGGAATATGCCTAGCTTGTACCTCCATCACAAAATTTCTTTCTGGACAGAAACTTTGGAAAATCATAATTAAATGACTACTAGGAAAATGAGGTTGCATTTTGGCATGTGGCAATGATATGGACATGAAAAGGTGTCCAAGGAGTGTGAGGCCACTTGGGAAAAGAAAAATAGCACTTGCTTCACAATGTGCCATTTAGGACAGAATAGGAAATGAATTATTTGAGCATGATGATAAACATGGCAACTGAAATATTTTGCCATATTTGAGGAAGATATGACCCAAACAATTTATGAGAATTATTTGGGAATTTTAGGAGTGATGGAAATATAGGTTGCTTCACAACCTAGGGCAAATTGAGTTATTCCTTTAATAGAAAAGGAATATCCCCAATAAAAAGAATATTGGGATTTGGGCTAGGATGAAAATGGGAAGGTCTATGGAAGGATTTGAGGTTGACAAGCCACTCTAGAAGCAAAGAAGAGGTCATCTTCCTCAGTTTCGAGAACACAAAGCCACGGAGAAAGAAAACTCAAGCAAAAAATCTGAGAAAAACAAATGAAAAAGAAAGGGCCAAAAATCAGGCTATGACAAACCTTCCCCCCTTAAAGAAATCTCGTCCTCGAGATTTGGTTGGTCAGGGAATAAGTATGAACATACTTCCTTAAGGAAACCGTTTCCAACTCGGGTATCCTTTTTCCTTTGTTGGTTGTTCCCATTAAATTCTTCATATGACTTGCCTAACTGGTTCTGGGATGGTTTGCTTCACTGTATCCATATCCTGACAGATCTTACCTCACATTTTCATGCTTATATTGGCTCCAATTCTTTTCATATCTACTGACTTATCTGATATTACCCTGACTGAAATATATGTCTGTCTCACAAATCCGAGGGTAATTTCCGACTGATGTGTCTGTGCTGACAACTGTCCATGAATTGGTGATCACATTTTCTTGATGAACACCCAAGCTCAGACTCCTTGCATTGGGTTCCTCCATTAAATCCAGGTTCTTCGGGTTCCAAACAGAGAGGTGAGGCATAACCATTTTCCTGACAGATACCGACTTATCGCAGGAATTTCTAAATCATGCTGAGTGGCTCCACTGTCTTGAGTACCAGATCTGTACCAAATATTTGATTGTCGCCTGTCGTGGCCAGCATAAGGGGTATGACCTTATCTGATAATATCCTCAGACTTGACTGACTGTGAATCTCGTGAAAGAATTTTGTCCATGATAGGCTATCCATTGATGCTTCACATAAGTGAGGGCACATGCTTCCAGACTGTTATTCACCATCCAAAATCGAGCAGACCCTTTAGGTGAATATCCATGGTGATCCATACTGACTCAGACTATTCGGGGTATCTGCACCATTTTCATATCTGCACCACTGGTCTTGCTTCTTCATTATTGTTTTCTTGATCTGGATCCTTGGTTGAAAGAGCGGAGTCATATTACTTCTTCGGGTGACCATAGGTTCTGTCAAGTGCAACATTCTGACCAGGGGAAAATGATCATCTGAACCCTTGCAAGAAATCGGCAAATAAATCAGTAGCCACCAGAACGGTCTTTACAACTCAGATCTGGGACATTACTGCGATAGCTCAACCACGGCTCAGGACGGCTGAAAAGTAACTCAGAACATGAGACCGGGTCGAGAAGAAGAAAGTGGCAGCTCCC
Source organism: Triticum aestivum (assembly GCF_018294505.1). Taxonomy (NCBI): domain Eukaryota; kingdom Viridiplantae; phylum Streptophyta; class Magnoliopsida; order Poales; family Poaceae; genus Triticum; species Triticum aestivum. Next base: position 121,509,837 of record NC_057808.1, read on the forward strand.
TAAGATAGCCGAAAAGTAGCTAAAAGCATAGGGCCACTATCACAAAAAGAAACTCAACAGCTGTACGAGATGGCAGCTCAGAACTCGTGACTGTTGTTGAGTAGAGAAATATAAAGTCGGCATCCACCCTGAACGGCCAAAAACGGCTTAGAACACAGGCGTGGTGCTGTTACCAGAGAAAAGAAGACAAGGGCTCATCAGGAACATATTCCAGGCTCACCGGTACTTGTATAGAGCTCAGTGTTGCCGTCAACCCTCAGGGTCCTTTGTCACACTAAGGTGTATATCTGGCTTCCTTCACATATATCTGAGAATCTGATTCCCGAGGCAGACTTGTGTTCTGGCTGATTCTTGCTTCTGGCCAACTGTTGCGGATCTGATTCTGACATCTGCTGTCAATTCACAATGTACTATCTTGCATTACTGTCATACTGAGGACGATTGGATGGCTTATGCTGGAAACCATCGAGAGTATCTTGCTGAGGAAGACTGGGATTCGTGCTGCAAAAGCTTCTCATTGTGAGGTGCGGACCGATTACCATATATATCCACCATCTTAATATTTCCGCTGTTGATTTCTTGCATGAAATAGGATTTTCTGGACCATCCTCCTTTCTGAATATATGGCACATCCTTGATTTCTTCCAGGCATATCATGTTTCAAAATCATCCTCCGCGAAGAATCAAACCTTGTACCTGAACCATACCTTTGACTGAAATTGCATTGTTGGTCTTGCACATAGCTTATCTTCTTGCTGATCTGATCATTAATGCCATGAGGAGTGCACTCTGAGGCAAACTTGATTATCCGTATTGTTGTAAGGAGTGCATGCTGATGCAAACATGATACTGCCTGTCCATCCAGGATTCGTTCTTCCATTCAGACGAGATATTCCAAATTTCACTGCAGTCTGCTGATAACCTCATTCCATTTAGCTGAGCTTCCAAACTGCTGAACTCCTTGCTGATTCTTCAGGTCTGGTGTTGGTTGACACAACTTTAATGAGGGGGAAATAATGCCACACTGAAGGCCCAAAGAAAAGAAGCAAAAGAAACGACGAAAACAACAAAACAAACACACAAGCATAGAAATAATATAAAATCAAGCGACATCACATATTACTGCTACTCACACAATAATATGCATGCACACCTAAGCAAAAAGTTGTCGCTGAAGCTCTGGTACTACGGTCTAATATGCTGTGGCGGTGTGCACAAAAGTGAATTCACGTGTGGAAGGAGTTGGCGTAACCAAGGCTACACCAAGCGCTGGCTGAACACCGGCTGGATTTGGATATGGAGGCGAGGACGGACTTGGCGATCATGCAGCGAGACACGGAGGTCACGACCATATCATCATCAAGCTTACGAAAGGGAATCGTACATGTCCAAAGAATGGAATGACAGGGCAATATAGTGGAGGAAAAGCAAGCTTGATGGCATTGCCCTTTTCTGAGAACAAATATCAGTAAGGGTTGCCGAAGGGACGAGATGGATGGCACGATTCGGGATAGAGGCAAGTCTATCACCGAAATACATATGGGTGGGTAGTGGAAAGATATCGACGTGATACCTGAGCATAACTCCTGCAAATGGTGTTTGGAACACTTGGCACCAGGGCATCACTCTGCTGGGACAGAGATAACGCTGAGCACCGAAGAGCAGGCATGCTAAGAAGGAGGATGCAGGTAGTGGATCGAAATCGATACCACCTACACTCACAAGATTAACCGTTAGCGACAAGATAATAATCTATATGCATGCTATGCAACAACCAAATGCAGCAATCAAGTGCAACAAACCAACTGGGCTCTATACTACCGCATTCTAACATTCGCGCGGGTTAGGGCATCCTACAGCTAGACCTGCTCTGATACTAAGCCTGTGGCACCCCGGCTCAGAGAAACCGGAACGCCCCGTATTTCAGCCCAGAGATCAAGGAGAAGTCTTCTGGAATACGACACTGCTTAGCATAGAACAAATCAGCTCTTTATTGCCAATATTAAAGTAATACTAGCATGAAGAACATAATAACAGAGTGCAAGACACATAGCACGACGGTAAACACCGATCCATAAGCATAACCGAAAGAACGACAGCAGTAGCAAAACAATCAAATAGTTATTAAAGATTCAAGTTGGAAACCAATGCTTCTGCATGGCTATCATGCAAATGGTGGTTGTGGCTTGCCTGGGGATGGAGAAGGCTCCGGGGAGAAGTGCGGAAAGATTGCGGAAGGAATCGCTAGAAAGGGTACTCTCTCGGAGGGGGCTGATTAGGGGCAAGGGCAAAACGGTCATTTTAAAAACGATGAAACATGGTGAAAATGGTACCAAAAGTTCGGGCTCGAAGAGCCGAAGACGTGGGCGTTGGTTTCACCTCGTTTGGAGTTACGGTTGAGAAGATGTGAAGGGTTGACGTTCAGGGACCATTCTGCAAGAATATCACCACAAATAGGTCCCTAAGTGGATAAGGCAGAGGCGCAAAATTATAAATACGCATTCTGACTAAGAAAACGCATTCTGGGCTGAAACAGAGGGAAATACGCTTTCAAACAAAGAAAACATACTTTGAGATGAAGCAGAGGGAGAATACGCTTTTGTGTGGGGGAGACGTCTTCTATAGAATACGGATCCACTTAACCCAGTCAGCAGAGGCGGGACCAGGCATAGAGTAGCTGACGTGCGGGTCCCGCGGGTGGGGCCCGCCACTTATCCATGTCAGCTTGGCGGGGTCAATGCGGGGCCGGCGGCTGGCTCACTGACGTGCGGGGCCCGCGGCCAGCTGGCAGCCAGGGTCGTGGGCGTCGTCTTCCTCATCTCCTTCCCGACGTCGTCCGACGGAGGCAGAGGGGGGAGCGTGGCGCCGGCGCCCGTCCGGCCGGCTCCGGCCACCGTTCGGAGCGCTCGGACCACCCACGTGTAGACGAGACCGAGGCAAACCCGTCCCTATAGGGCACGGACGCCGAGGAGGCTAGGGAGGAGCAGGACACCAGACGCGGCGGAGGAGGGCTTTGGGTGGATTTGGGTTATGGGGCTGCGGGGAATTCCGGCGAGGGGCAAGTAGGTGGGGAGGATCAGGGGGTCGAGAGGACTCCCCTGGTGAAGGAATGAGGGAGGGAGGGGGCCGGCTTCGAGCTAATTTAGGAGGGAGGCCGCGGCGGACACGGCGGCCATGGGGGAGCCAGATAGCTCCTCAAGCTTGGGCTAGAGGTGGGGAGGGCCTAGAGGAGTGCGTTGGGGAGGCTGGTGTTCTCGGCAGGGGTCGAGGCTGGCTTAAATAGTCGTGGCAAGGCGGTTCCAGGTCGGGTGCCACCGCGGACGCGTGTGCTTGCGGCCAAGCTCGAACGGCAACGAGGGGGAAATGGACGAGGGTCACGGAGATGAGAGGGGCTCGGGGACAAGAGAGGGAAGGAGCCACGACTCCATTATTGCCTTGTCGACACGGTGCGCCCGTGGACGCGCGGCGACGAGCACCGACGGAGAAGCGGACAAAGGGGAGCTGGCTCCAGGGGGACGGCGACAACGCGGGCTAGCTATTGCACACGACAAGGCGCGCGAAGACGACGAGAGGAGGAGGGGCCCGAAGCAAACGACGCTCAGCTCGCGTCCATTGCTGCCAGAGCGCGTGCAAACGACGCGGTCACCACTGTGACCGGCAAGGAGGGGAGGCAAGAGGCAGGGAAACATTGTCTAGTGTTTATTCCTTTCATACCAGAGGCCGAGGGAGGTGATGGATCGCGCAAAAGTGCCAAGGAGAGATGTGAGTGATCGCCTAAAGTTTGCTGTATCAGTTTTGGCTGAGTATTGTTGATCAACAGGAAGGAACTTGGGGCCAAATGGGTCGTCCGGTGTGATTAGCAACGGAAGAACTATGATCCTGGAAATTTGGACGTGATTTGGGTCAAGAATTAATACAGTTGCTTAACAACTGCACAAATTGGTCCAGAATCAAGATCAGGAAGAAGCACTCAAATTATGTAGCCACTTGAGCTGAAATTTGGCATGGCAGGATGATTTGGGCATATGAATATGCTCAAAAAGTTTCATACGAAATGGCCAAGCCAAGATGGTACTTGCTTCACAAACATCTCCTCTGGACAGAAACTTTAGAAACTTCCTGAGGGAAAATGGCTAAATAAAATATTCCCAAATTTGGTGGAGATAGGTTATATGGATAAGAGAAGGTCTAGAAAAATTTACAGCCATAATGGAGCAAGATAAAATATACTTTCTTCACAAACTGAAATTTTGGGCAAAATAAAAGAATTGAAGATGAGCTCACATGGAGGCATTACATGAGCTCAACTTTGGTGGAGGGCTATGATATGATGATATTGAGGTCATGCATAAATTACAACTCATTTGGATATGCCTAGCTTGTACCTCCTTCACAAAATTTCTTTCTGGACAGAAACTTTGGAAAGTCATAATTAAATGACTACTAGGCAAATGAGTTTGCATTTCCGCATGTGGTAATGATATGGACATGAAAAGGTGTAAAAGGAATTTGAGGCCACTTGGGAAAAGAAGAATAGCACTTGCTTCACAATGTGCCATTTAGGACATAATAGGAAATGAATTATTTGAGCATGATGATAAACATGGAAAATGAAATATTTTGCCATATTTGAGGAAGATATGACGCAAACAATTTATGAGAATTATTTGGGAATTTTAGGAGTGATGGAAATATAGGTTGCTTCACAACCTAGGGCAAATTGAGTTATTCCTTTAATAGAAAAGGAATATCCCCAATAAAAAGAATATTGGGATTTGGGCTAGGATGCAAATGGGAAGGTCTTGGGAAGGATTTGAGGTTGACAAGCCACTCTGGAAGCAAAGAAGAGGTCGTCTTCTTCAGTTTCCAGACCACAAAGCCACGGAGAAAGAAAACTCAAGCAAAAAATCTCAGAAAAACAAATGAAAAAGAAAGGGCCCAAAATCAGGCTGTGATAGTGGCAGATGGGAATTATTTAATGTCTGGTTGTAGAGAACTTGACACTTGACTTAATTAAAATACATCAACCGCGTGTGTAGCTGTGATGGTCTCTTTTAGCCGGAGTGCAGGAAGCGAACACAGTTTGTGTTATGGCTGTACGTAAGTAGTTTTAGGATCACTTCTAGCTTCTTGACCGTTGCGTTGCTTCTCTTCTCGCTCTTATTTGCGTATGTTAGCCACCATATATGCTTAGTGCTTGCTGCAGCTCCACACCATTACCCCTTTCCTACCCATAAGCTTAAATAGTCTTGATCTCGCGGGTTTTGAGATTGTTGAGTCCTCGTGACTCACACATACTACCAAAACAGTTGCAGGTGCCGATGATACCAGTGCAGGTGATGCAACCGAGCTTAAGTGGGAGTTCGACGAGGACCTTAGTCGTTACTATGTTTCGTTTCCTGATGATCAGTTGTGGTGCCCAGTTGGGACGATTGGGGATCTAGCATTTGGGGTTATCTTCTTTTCTTTTGGATTTGTCTGTAGTCGGTCTATGTGTGTACTCTGAATGATGTATTTTTAATTAATGTATCGTGTGAAGTGGCGATTGTAAGCCAACTCTTTATCCCATTCTTGTTCATTACATGGGATTGTGTGAAGATGACCCTTCTTGCGACAAAACCACTATGCGGTTATGCCTCTAAGTCGTGCCTCGACACGTGGGAGATATAGCCGCATCGTGGGTGTTACATCTTAATTCTTCTCCAGTAGTGCAACAATTTCCTCCTCATATCCATGGCGTGTAGACTTGAGTTCCTCTTCAAGCTCCATGTTCCTGGTCATCACCTTCTTCAGATCTAGCATGCTAGCGCACATTTGGTTCTCCTGGCGGCGAATGTGCTGGTTTAACTCCTGGATGTAGGCTGCAATGGACTTGTCCCTCCTGGTGCTGATCATCTCCCATTGCTCATCTCGGCGCCCACATATCTGGTAGATGGTGTCCTTAAGATCCTTGTTGTAAACTTCACCGATGCGTCCCATGGCGATGTGAGCTACCATGCTCTTTCCTAGACTCCAGGTTGGTGCATCAAAGGAAAACTCTATGGGCTCAGTAACTAGCGCGAATGTCCTTCCTAGAACATGAACTCGAATCATCCAACGCTCCTCTTCTGGTAAAGTGGTGGTGTAGGTCCCGGTGAAGCTTGGTATTCCTATGTTCAGGTACCTAGTGACTTCCTTCAAGTGTCGTCCAAAAAGTGTGTCTTCATCCGGTTGACCAAACTTGTTCCTTGGGTCCGCCATCTATCGAGTGGAAAATGGAGAAGAGTCAGAAATGAGTAGAGAAGAGTGAACTATGGCTTATCTTAGTGGTCGCGTCCTACATTCAGCGTGTGCTCTGATACCATCTTGTAGCGATCCGACCTTAGACGGTCAAATCTCTGTGTATAAGTGTCATCCCTGGATCGGTAATGCTAACACACACAATACTTGAAGGATTTATGATAGAGTTCAATCACACTTATTACATCGAATGTCGCAAAAGAGAACTTATTACAATAATATGGCTTAAGGCCAACTAAATAAGATAACAATGGAAGCTTTGAAGGTAAGTGAGTCCATCAACTCCAACGGCATAGCTGAGTGCACGACAATGACCTAGCGCACCTTACTCTTCGTCTGAAAAGTCTGCAACATAATACATTGCAGCCCGAAACGGGTCAGCACATGGAATATACTGGCAAAATAACACTATCACTACTGGAATCAGCTTCTTTGCCGTCCACCATGGCGGACGGCAAAGGCCTAGATCACGGACGGCAAACTGTCCGGATGAACACGTGGCAGCAAAGGCCTTCTTTGCCGTCTGCTTCTTAGAAACAGACGGCAAAGGATTACGCCGTCCGCCATCTGAGGCCAGCAGACGGCAAAGACAGCGGATGGAAGTGCGGTAGCGTGAGGGCCGTTAGGGGGTGAACGGCGCTCTTTGCCGTCTGCCAGCGGACGGCAAATAGTCAAAGCTAGGCAGACGGCAAAGAGCCCAACTAGGCAGCACTGGGAAGCTGCCACGTGTCCAGATATGCCGTCCGCCAGCAGACGGCAAAGAGGTTTGAATCTTTGCCGTCTTCCGGTAGACGGCATAGCTGGTCACTTTGCCAACTACCAACGGACGGCAAAATGACCAAATAGGCAACCAGTGTTCCCAGTTTGCACAGGTGACTGCCATGTGTCCTCTTTGCCGTCTGCTAGCGGACGGCAAAGAGGCTATATATCCCCTGTTTTTATTTAAATCCCATTAATTAGACATGGTTCCAAACACAGGTATACATGCATACATATCCAACATATCCAACAGCATGTCCAACAACATATTTCATCCAATCCAACAACATAGTTCAACAAAGTCCAACATATCTATATATACATAACCAGAAACAAGTTTCCAACAACATATCCATATAGAAATACATATCCAAACAAGTTTTCATAAACAACAAGGAAGCACCAGAAGAATAGTACACTACATGAATCCAAGCATCCTCATGTAAAGCAAATTTGCAAATTGGGAAAGATGAAAGTTAGAAGAAGAAGAAGACTAGTTAGAAGAAGAAGAAGAACATTTTTTTCTTCTCTTTCTTTTTCTCCTCTCCTCTTCTTTATCTTCTTCTTCTTCTAATTAAGGTAGGTAAAAATGTCATTTTATTGCTAAGCTAGGTAAAAATGCTAAGTGTAGGTCATTTTAGAGATAAGGTAGGTAAATTGGTCATTTTGGAGCTTAGTAAGGTTATTATGTCATTTTTGAGGAAAATAAGCTATGTCTATATCATTTTGGAGCTAACAAAGATTATCATGCCATTTTTTACCTAAGTATGCTAAGTATGTCATAAATGAACTGAGTAAGCTAAGTATAGCTTATTTTTATCTAACTTAGGTAATTATGCCATTTAGGAGGAAAATAAGCTAAGTATCCATTTGTAAAGCAAAACACTAGAGAAAACTTACCCTCATCACAACAAATGTGATGAAGATCGCAACTAAGGTAACAATTGATCCAACGGCATAATGATACCAAGCCTCATTATCAATGGCATATTTTCTAATCTTCTTAAGCTTCAGGCGCATTGCATCCATCTTCAAGCGCATTGCATTCATCTTCATCTTGTGATCATCGATGACATCGGCAACATACAACTCCAATGTCATCTTCTCTTCTTCAATTCTTTTAATTTTTTCTTTCAAATACTCATTTTCTTTTTCAACTAAATTTAACTTCTCGACAAGAGGGTCCGTTTCAAATTCCGGTTCACATACCTCCTAGATTAAAATATCTCTATGTCAACTTGATGGCCATAATTGTCATAAATGCGAAATGCAACAAATAGTTATGAAAGAGAATTTACCACATCCGAATCATAAAGCGGGCGAGGGCCGACCGGGACGGAAATCAAGACCATGGCACTATGTATAAGAAACAATCATACAAAGTAAGAAAATTATAAATACCAACTATATAAATCATACAATCATACAAATAACTATATAAATCAAGTACAACATAAAAATTTGAATACCTAATAATCATTATCGGTAATGACGTGCTCGTCATCATCATTAATAAAAGCATCATCATCATCACTATCGGTAATGACGTGCTCATCATCATCATTAATAAATGCATCATCATGTGGAAGGCCACCTTTACGTAATCGTTCAAGCATTGACAGGTCATCTGCAACAGTAACTTCTTCTTCTTCCGGCTCTTCTTGTTCCGGCTCAGGGGTGAAGTCGGATTCACTATCGTTGTCTACTTCAATGTTCTGGGGTGGAGTAGAGCGGTTCTTGAAACGTTTTTTGGAAAGACGTGTTTCTTGGAAGAATTCTCCTTCGTCATATGTGTCTTGGTTAATGTGAGGTTCATAATCCTTTTCATTGGGGGGAGGTGGTCTAACACGTGGCGGCACTTCATAAACGACGTCCCAACCACTGAGATTTGGATCACTTTGACAGGCCCACGGTAGATAGAAAACTTGGGTTCCCTGTTGAGCCGTAATATAGACATCGGGAACATCCAAATGGGTGCTTTGTTTGATTTCGACTAGGCCTATATGTTCATGAGTCCTTCTAGTCTCCCTCGGCTGGAACCAATAACATCTGAAGACTACGACGTTTGGTGGGTTTTCACCATAGAATTCAAGTTCATAAATTGCTTCAACTCTTCCATAATACTCGATATCTCCTTCGTCGATAGCAGAGACACAACAATTTGTAGACTTTCGGTCGGCCATAGATAGCTCTTTGCCATACGTACGAAGGCGATACCCATTGATGTCATATTTGTCAAATGAACGGACCTTATAGTCAAAACCATTAGCTACTTGTCTCAATTCGGCATCCATAATCTCTGAATTAGCCTACAAGTTTAATACGAAAGGATTGTTGCATTAGTCGCAAATTAGCCAAAGAAAAGAAAGGGTCTAATGGAAATTATCGTTTTTTTGAACCAAGAGATGAAACCGGGATATTCGGCTCCTTGTTTTGCCAGAACCTCATACTCTTCGACGGAATCCTTTTGGATCACCACTCCATACGAGAATATGGCGACGTATCGATTGCATCAAATATCCAGGAATAAGAGAAGTTCAAAGGAATTAGAAGTTGTGAAACAATGTACCGAGATCTTACTCGATGTACGGCCGCACTTCTGTTAGGTTGTTGAAGAGATACAGCGAAATGGTCCGCCATTGTTCAACATCCAACCTTACTGGTTTCCAACCACTGGCTGGTGCGGCCCTTTGAATAGGCTGAGGTTGGATGGACCCTTTTGAGGTTCGTCAGCATTGTACCGAGGCTTCGGATTATGCAAATGATGATTTTTGGCTTTGTAGTGTGCTGTCACGAAGTTTGCCGCCTCCTTAGTGATGAATGCCTCCGCCATCGATGCTTCTGTTCAATGTTTATTTTAGATTTTGCTCGAAGCGTCTTATGCATCCTCTCAGTTTAGTAGCACCAACGATTTTGCACGGGCCCCCCAATCGTGCCTCGGTCGGGAGATGCAAAATCAAGTGTTGCATTGGATTAAAGAAGCTTGGCGAAAAGATCTTCTCTAACTTGCAAATCAACTCCGGCGCCAACTATTCCATTTCTTCTAGGAGGCCAGGCGATAGTTCTTTCGCACAAAGAACACGGAAGAAATAGCTCAGCTCTGCCAGTACTAGCCATTCATCCTTAGGGATGAAGCCACGCAACATCACCAGCATTATCCGCTCAATCCATATGTGCCAATCATGACTTTTTAGACCAAATATTTTCAATTTTTCAAGACTCGCTCCCCTCTTTAGATTTTTTGCATACCCATCGGGGAACATCAACTGCATTTTCACCCACAAAATAATTTCCTTCATAGCTGGCCTTCCAAGATTGAACCATGCCTTTGGCTTCGTCCAGTTCCCCTTTCCTTTCGGTTCTTTCATGTTTTGTAATGGTCTATCACACAGCTCCTCCTGATCGACTCTAGCCTTAGTATTATCCTTTGATTTCCCCTCTATGCCGAACAATGTACTAAAAATAGCTTCGGCAATATTCTCTTCATTGTGCATCACGTCGATGTTGTGTGGGCAAAGGAGGTCTTTGAAGTAAGGCAGATCCCAGAAGCATGTCTTGTGAGTCCAGGCGTGTTCCTTATTATACCCCTTGAAATACCCTGGACGCTCTGGATCAGGCTCGAGAGCATTTAACTGATCAAGGGTCTGTTGGCCTGTCAACGCAGGTGGTGCAGAGTGTTTGACAACTATACCTTTGATGAAGTTCTTCTTATCTTTCCTGAACTTATGGCCAGGATGTAGAAATGGTCTATGCAAGTCGAAGCAACTATACTTGTGCCCTGCCGTCAGCCAACAAAACTCAAGAGCTCCCTTGCATGTGGGGCACGGGAACCTTCCATGCACACACCAGCCAACGAATAGTGCATACGCCGGCAAGTCATGCGTCGAGTACATGTACCAGGCACGCATTATGAAGTTCTGTTTGCTAAAGGCGTCGTATGTCTTGAACCCATTATCCCAAGCTTCTTGCAATTCATCCTTAAGCGGCTGCATGTACACATTCAGATTCTTCCCCGGATAGTTGGGCCCTGGAATTATCAACGTCACGAAAATGTTCTTTCTTTGCATAATCTGACGGGGGGGGGATTGAGTGGAATGACAAACACGGGCCAACAGCTGTATTGGGTTGCTATCTGACCAAACACACTGAACCCATCTGTGCTGACGGCGACTCGAGCATGCCTTGGATCTGCCTTTTTTCCTCATGTAATGCATCGAAGCGCTTCCACACTTCACCATCTGATGTGTGCACCATCATCAAATTCCCATCTTGTCACGCCCAATATGCGACCCTATCCGAGAGGAACTCGAAGGTCCCACCAAGGATAGACCCGCGTATTGAAACGCTTTTGCAAGGTGGATATCATTACATCAACATTACATAAAATATGGGGATACATACAAGGCATACCGATGCCGCAAGAATACATCAATACATCAAACACATGATCAACATCCGAGTACGGAAGAAACACAAACATAAGCTCAAACGACATCCACCCTGCTAGCCCAGGCTGCCGACCTGGATCCTATCCCCTGATCAAAGAAGAAGCAGAAGAAGAACTCCAAAACAAGTAACATCGCTCTCGCGTCATGATCATCGCAAACCGGTACCTGCAACTGGTGTTGTAGTAAACTGTGAGCCACGAGGACTCAGCAATCCCATTACCATGGGTATCAAGACTAGCAAAGCTTTAATGGGTAAGGAAGGGGTAAAGTGGTAAGGTTGCAGCAGCGGCTAAGCAAGTATGGTGGCTAACTTACGCAAATAAGAGCGAGAAGAGAAGCAACGGAACGGTCGTGAAACTAACAATGATCAAGAAGTGATCCTGAATTCCTACTTACGTCAAACATAACCCAGAAACCGTGTTCACTTCCCGGACTCCGCCGAGAAGAGACCATCACGGCTACACACGCGGTTGATGCGTTTGAAATAAGGTCAAGTGTCAACTTCTCTACAACCGGATATTAACAAATTCCCATCTGCCACATAACCGCGGGCACGGCTTTCGAAAGATAATATCCTGCAGGGGTGTCCCAACTTAGCCCATTATAAGCTCTCATGGTCAACGAAGGATATTCCTTCTCCCGGGAAGACCCGATCAGTCTCGGAATCCCGGTTACAAGACATTTCGACGATGGTAAAACAAGACCAGCAAAGCCGCCCGATGTGTCGACAATCTCGACAGGAGTCGCGCGTATCTCGTTCTCAGGACACACCAGATGAGCAAGACGTCGGGTTGGCATAGACCCTGGTTGCCCAGGGGGCGCCGGACATCGCTCGGTTTGGACCAGCACTTAGACAAGCGCTGGCCCGGGGGGAGGGGTAAAATAAAGATGACCCTCGGGATGCGCGACTCCCAAGGGAAAAAGGCTCGGTGAGGCAACTGTAAAACCAAGGTTGGGCCTTGCTGGAAGAGTTTTATTCAAAGCGAACTGTCAAGGGGGTCCCATAAATCACCCAACCGCGCAAGGGACACAAAATCAAGGAACATAACACCGGTATGACAGAAACTAGGGCGGCAAGAGTGGAACAAAACACCAGGCATAAGGCCGAGCCTTCCACCCTTTACCAAGTATATAGATGCATTAATTAAATAAGAGGTATTGTGATATCCCAACATAAACATAATCCAATATGGAGCAATCTTCATCTTCACCTGCAACTAGCAACGCTATAAGAGGGGCTGAGCAAAGCGGTAACATAGCCAAACAACGGTTTGCTAGGAAGGGTGACAAAGGTTAGAGGCTGACATGGCAATTTGGGAGGCTTGAAGAGCAAGTGATAGGTAGCGCAGCATAGCGATAGAACGAAGCAACTAGCATAGCAATGATAGTAATGAGATCCAAGGTTACGGTCATCTTGCCTGAAATCTCGCTAGGAAGATGAACGAGTCCATGAAGAAGATGAAGCCACGAAGACGAACGAATCCTCACGATCGCAACGACACGGGAACTATCGAGAAGAAGCACACAACAAGGTAAACACTCCACACAAGAACAAGACATGATGCTCAATCAAGTATGATGCATGACAAGACTACATGAAGCTACTCATGGCAAGAGATGATGCATACAAGAACAACACAACAAAGCAAGATTAAATGAGGCCGGAAACAACATATGACAATTCCGGTAAGTCCTCGTATGCAAATTTCGAAATTGGTCCAGATCTGAATAAGACTTATGTTCAAGTTGTTAAACAGCAAGTTAAGATGCACCAAAATGATCTACACGAAATTCTAGTCAAGTTACATATAAAGTTAATTAGATTCGGAGCTACGACCTAAAAGATATGAGCAAAACAAGTTAAACATGGCATTGATGCAAAATGCATACAAACGTCAAGTAAACACACTCGAAACAAGGATGCAACAAGGTAATATGAAACTACATGCAAATCTAAGCAAGTTTCATATAGAGCATGCCCAAAACGGAGCAACGGTGCAACACATACACTCCAAACAAGATATAACAACAATCTGTCCAAAACAGCAACTAGGCATCTTGCAAGCATCAAACCAATATTCTATAGCACACCAACATGAAAATAAAAGATATGGACATGAAGTACAGGTAAGGCATCACAAAACATGAACACTGATCTATCTCCAGAAATCACCAGAACATGCGCAAAAGGACATGGCAAGATTGCAAATAATAACAGAATCACAGACTTAGCAGAAATCACTGGACATGGCAGAAATAACATCAGGTTGCAAAGTTTAGAGCTCTCAAACAACATGCTACAGGAACATATCATGGAAACCAAAGGCATGGAGTGAATCTAATAATTGCATAGAACAAAAGTTCCTTAATTATCACGAGCCAAAAAGGTACATAAGATATGATGGCACCCATGTAAACATAGCAAGTTTTATTAACAGCCTCAGACTTGGAAGAAAATAACAGGGCATGGCAGAAACAACGATAAGTAGGCATGTTGGTGAGCTTGAACCACTCACCACAGAGAATTAGATGGCATGGCAAGGTAACCAACAGTAAGAAGGCATCATTTTGAATCTAAGGATGGCAATAGCATAGTCATAGGGTACATGGATCACTAGAAAAACACATGGCAACAGCGAACTTCATTTTAACAGGCTGACAGAAACATTATTTAGCAACTTAAGAGCACGATCACAACAAGCTACAGCAGGCTATAAATGCAAACAAGGGCATGGATGGATAGAGCATAACATCAAAAACAAAACATCCTTAGTGAATATCTCCAGATCATGCATAGAATGACTTGTAGCAGCAGGTTTCTATGGCAACAAAATATAACAGACTCGGACTTAGCAGAAATCACTAAGTCACAGAAATCAGCAACATCACGGAGGCTACTTTGCATGCTTGTGCTAGTCACCACAGAGATCTTAAAAAATACAAGACTAGCACCACTATAAAGATGGCATGATGAAATTCAAAACACATGTAGAGATCATGCTCATAGGATGCACACACAAAATGCAATGAAAAAGACAAACGCCAAGTTCTGATAACAGACAGCAGTTAACAACATATACCACTCTTGCAACGATGATTAGGGCATCAAGATGACCTCAAACAAGCATGGAACAATGGAAAAAAAATGAAGAGCATCTCATGGCGAACATTTCGATATATCATAATCATAATCGGAGCACCAAGCACGAAGTTATGGCATGCTGAACAGGGCAACATAATGCAAAGAATTACACGACTCAGTCAAATATGCAGAACCGAGTGAGCGTCTAAAACTAAGTCACGCTCGGGCGAGGAATAGGCGACAGGGGCGTGGTTCACCTAGTGGGCTTCGGCCCAGTTGGAGAGGAAGTCGGGCAGGGCGGCGGAGCTGGGCTTGGCCGCGGCTGGAGACGGGCCGGACGCGGGGCGGGGCCCACGGGCTGGTTCCTCGGCTCTCCTCCCGATCCGATTGGGAGCGAGAGGCAGGGCTGCGGCGGCGCTCCATGGAGCTCCGGCGAGAGGAGGTTCGCCGGCGAGTGGGGGCGGGTGGATCCGGGCGTGGCGCCCCCAGATCCGGCGACGACGAGGTCGGGCGGCGATGCGGGTCATGGGCAGCGCGGAGAGGAGGCGAGGCGCGGCGCGGGTGCGCTCCGGCGGCTCGGGCGGCGCGACGCGGTTGAACAGCAGCGGGGCTCGGGGAGCGAGGCAGACGGGCGCCGCGCTGCGCGGGCGCCTCGGGCGGACGGCGGCGGCGAACAGGCCCCGCGGGCCCGCGATGGGCTCGGCGGGCCTCGCGTGGTGCGGCGCGGTGGAGAAGGCGGCGGGGTGACGTGGCAGCGCGCGGTTGGCTAGAAGCGGCAGCAGAGATGACGTGGCAGCACGCGATTGGCCGGGCGACGTGGCTGCCGGCGGTGGACACGTCCGGCGACGGGCTGAACGCGTCCCGCGGCGCGAGGAGGAAGGGGGCTAGGGTTTAGACTGCGAAAAATGGAGGGGAAGGGCATATTTATAGGTAGAGGGAGCTAGGAGAGTCCAAATGGGGAGCGGTTTTCGCCCACACGATCGTGATCGAACGACCGAGAGCATGGAGGGGTTTTTGCTTGGTTAGGTGGGCTGTGTGAGGAGGTGCTGGGCTGCAAAGAGAAGGGGGGTTTCGGGTTACATGGTTAACCGTTGGGGCGTCAAACAAACTCCAAATGGAACGAAATTTGACGGGGCGGTCTACCGGTGCTATACCAAGGCCACTCAGCAAATCTCGACCCATTCCGAGAACGTTTTTCTCCCGCTCACGAAACAAGGTCTGAGAGGGGCAACGGGTGCGTGTGAGAGTGTCATATCGCGAAACGGACAACGGGGAAAAGGACCGGATGCAAGTTTTGAAAAACATGCAGATGAAATGCAGATGATGACATGGAAAAATGCAACACGCAAGCAAATGACATGGCAACGACGGCGAATAACTGGAGAACACCTGGCGCATCGGATCCGGGGAGTTACAACACTCCTCTACTAACAAGAGATCTCGTCCCGAGATCTTAGGACCGAGACAGAAGGAAAAAGGGATGAGGTGAAATAAGAACGCAAGAGGAAATCAAAGAATCGAGAGCACTCGAGAAGAAGAGAGGAACGACGAGAATGACAAGAATCAAATGCTCACGGAATCAGATAGACTCTGAAACCACTCCGGCTAGAACGAGATAAAAAAATGAATAAGACTGAAAAGATTTAAGCGGCACTCCGGTTGAAACGTGGAGGAATAGAACACGAGCTTGAGAGGATGGAATGATACTTGATGAAGACACGACACAAAACCTCCGGAAAGAATTGAAAGAGTTGAATGAAAAGAACGCAGAAGAAAATGACAACTTGTGCCACGAATGAAATTGAAAACATCTTTAGAAGGGAGGTTTAAACGGAGTTGTTGAGAAAATCAACAGCGAAAAGAATAAGCTTGTTGTGGTCTTATAGGTAACATCTCAAGATCATAAGGTGATAACCGGCCACAAACGGAAATGATTGGGTAGCTCAAAAGAAGGAAGAAATGCAAAAATCCAGTTCAAAAAAATACGGAGAATTAATTGCACTTTGAGAAGCAAGAAGAAGATACTTGATCTACGTGAACAAGAATCTAGATGAACACTTGAAGAATGAATTAAATCATGATGAGCCACCGTGAAGAACTCCGGCAACAACAGAATGACGAGATAAAATTGAAGGATGAAAGGGATAAGATTAAATCCTTGCGATGATTTGGATGGAGGTTCGCGACGAAATCGGCGAGAAGCTTAGAACTCCGGAAAAGAAAAGATGAAAACACTTTGAACCGAGAATGTGATAAGATGAACAATCTCTGAAAAGAAGAGATAAAACCACTTGAATAAAGAAGAATAAGGATTACAATATGCTTATCCTCCACCAATTAAATTGTTGAGAAACAATGGATTTGCATACTACTTATTCTTGTTGGCAAGATAAAGGGGGGATATAGCGCAAAAGTTGAGAAAGTCTTCGTGAACCACCGGTAGGATTGGAAAGAACGAATGAATTGATATGATAACAACAGAAAGAATCTTGAACGAGCCACCGTAGGAATTGAAACGAATGACGAAAAGAGAATGAATCATCGGAAAGAATTAGAAAAGCACGAAGATACTTGAGGGAATCTAGAGGCAAGAGAACGAAGAGATCGCAAACTGATTAAAGAGCAAAGCACCGGAAGGATATGGTGACGAACGAAAAGGCATGAATATAGAATAATCCGAGAACGGATTTGAAAACTTAGAACGAAGAAATATTCTGAAATGGAGGCCTCCGGATAATTGAGAGGGAAAGCAACTCCTGAAATACTCCGGATGGATGAAAAGAATTGCACGACTAGAAACAATATGAGCGGATAGCATCAAGCTAGCGACATGAATCTGTAGAAGAACGGACAAGATTTAAGAGAAACTCTTCTTCGGTCTTCAAATGTTGAGAATGACGACGAGAAACAACACCAAAATTGTTGAGATACTCCGGGAGAATGAAAAGCGAAGAGGTTGAGCCAACAATGAAAATATTTTGAAATCAATCTTGGAAAGGCATCTGACTGATGAAATTCATTCTTACGTCAACTTCAAAAAGAATTTGAGAATAACTCCGGGAAAATTAGAAGAGTCAGGTAAGATCCTGGGAAAAGACCTGTGGGTTAGGGCCCACTGAAGAGAAATCACCGTTGAAAAAGGATTGTTGAAGAGATAGATGATGCACCAGAAATATTGAAATATTTGCATGAGGTGACAACCTCGAATTAATTCGAACACCGACGAATCTCCTGAGATGTCTTCATCACTCCGGAACGATAAAATGATGAGAGGGGAACAAGCAAGGGTAAACACTTGAGGAATATGATCAACCCGAGAACTTGAATTTGGTCCATCGGAAAGAAAAGGAGATGAAGAATGTCCACCGAGACGAGAATTCACCGGTTGAAATAACTGAGGGAAGACGGAAGATACTCCGCACGAATGAAGTAGATGCTCGAATAGAGGCTCAGACTCCGGGAATAAAAGGGTGGGAGGGCGGGGAAAAAACAACGACACCTTGGAAGGGGAAAATGACGAATAGCTTTGAAGAGAAAACACCGGTTGAAATCATTGAGGAAAGAATGCAAAGGCTTCGCACGAGTAGGATGGTTACTCGATTACGGACTCCGGTTCCGAGAAGAAGAAGGGAAGGCGGGTGGGGAAAACAAGGACTACTTCGGATGGGAAACAACGACGGTTGAGAAAGCACTGAGGACTGGTCTTGCCAAAGATGACGAGGATCGAAAACACTCGAAGAGAAATGCGCCGGATTGAAAAGAGGATGGACAACGAACGAAAACTAACCGCGTGATTCCAAAGAAAACTTTGAAGGGGAAAAGGAGTAATTCAAAACACCTACATCAAGATTTCTCACCAAAGCGACGAAGGGGCAGAGGAGTAAAAAGAATTCGTACTCTCCGATATAACTAGACTCCGAAATAGTTTTCTTCTAGACTCAACAACGGCCAAACTACACGATCAATCAAGGGGGGCTCCTAGGGTCGGTCGAGGCTCTCATACCAACTTGTCACGCCCAATATGCGACCCTATCCGAGAGGAACTCGAAGGTCCCACCAAGGATAGACCCGCATATTGAAATGCTTTTGCAAGGTGGATATCATTACATCAACATTACATAAAAGATGGGGATACATACAAGGCATACCGATGCCGCAAGAATACATCAATACATCAAACACATAATCAACATCCGAGTACGGAAGAAACATAAACAGAAGCTCAAACGACATCCACCCTGCTAGCCCAGGCTGCCGACCTGGATCCTACCCCTCATCGAAGAAGAAGCAGAAGAACTCCAAAACAAGTAACATCACTCTCGCGTCATGATCATCGCAAACCGGTACCTGCAACTGGTGTTGTAGTAAACTGTGAGCCACGAGGACTCAGCAATCCCATTACCATGGGTATCAAGACTAGCAAAGCTTTAATGGGTAAGGAAGGGGTAAAGTGGTGAGGTTGCAGCAGCGGCTAAGCAAGTATGGTGCCTAACTTACGCAAATAAGAGCGAGAAGAGAAGCAACGGAACGGCCGTGAAACTAGCAATGATCAAGAAGTGATCCTGAACTCCTACTTACGTCAAACATAACCCAGAAACCGTGTTCACTTCCCGGACTCCGCTGAGAAGAGACCATCACGGCTACACACGCGGTTGATGCGTTTTAAATAAGGTCAAGTGCCAAGTTCTCTACAACCGGATATTAACAAATTCCCATCTGCCACATAACCGCGGGCACGACTTTCGAAAGATAATACCCTGCAGGGGTGTCCCAACTTAGCCCGTTATAAGCTCTCACGGTCAACGAAGGATATTCCTTCTTCCGGGAAGACCCGATCAGTCTCGGAATCCCGTTACAAGACATTTCGACGATGGTAAAACAAGACCAGCAAAGCCGCCCAATGTGTCGACAATCCCGATAGGAGTCGCACGTATCTCGTTCTCAGGACACACCAGATGAGCAAGACGTCGGGTTGGCATAGACCCTGGTTGCCCAGGGGGCGCCGGACATCGCTCGGTTTGGACCAGCACTTAGACAAGCGCTAGCCGGGGGGGGTAAAATAAAGATGACCCTCGGGATGCGCGACTCCCAAGGAAAAAAGGCTCGGTGAGGCAAATGTAAAACCAAGGTTGGGCCTTGCTGGAAGAGTTTTATTCAAAGCGAACTGTCAAGGGGGTCCCATGAATCACCCAACCGCGTAAGGGACACAAAATCAAGGAACATAACACCGGTATGACGGAAACTAGGGTGGCAAGAGTGGAACAAAACACCAGGCATAAGGCCGAGCCTTCCACCCTTTACCAAGTATATAGATGCATTAATTAAATAAGAGGTATTGTGATATCCCAACATAAACATAATCCAATATGGAGCAATCTTCATCTTCACCTGCAACTAGCAACGCTATAAGAGGGGCTGAGCAAAGCGGTAACATAGCCAAACAACGGTTTGCTAGGAAGGGTGACAAAGGTTAGAGGCTGACATGGCAATTTGGGAGGCTTGAAGAGCAAGTGATAGGTAGCGCAGCATAGCGATAGAACGAAGCAACTAGCATAGCAATGATAGTAATGAGATCCAAGGTTACGGTCATCTTGCCTGAAATCTCGCTAGGAAGATGAACGAGTCCATGAAGAAGATGAAGCCACGAAGACGAACGAATCCTCACGATCGCAACGACACGGGAACTATCGAGAAGAAGCACATAACAAGGTAAACACTCCACACATGAACAAGACAGGATGCTCAATCAAGTATGATGCATGACAAGACTACATGAAGCTACTCATGGAAAGAGATGATGCATACAAGAACAACACAACAAAGCAAGATTAAATGAGGCCGGAAACAACATATGACAATTCCGGTAAGTCCTCGTATGCAAATTTCGAAATTGGTGCAGATCTGAATAAGCCTTATGTTCAAGTTGTTAAACAACAAGTTAAGATGCACCAAAATGATCTACACGAAATTCTAGTCAAGTTACATATAAAGTTAATTAGATTCGGAGCTACGACCTAGAAGATATGAGCAAAACAAGTTAAACATGGCATTGATGCAAAATGCATACAAACGTCAAGCAAACACACTCGAAACAAGGATGCAACAAGGTAATATGAAACTACATGCAAATCTAAGCAAGTTTCATATAGAGCATGCCCAAAACGGAGCAACGGTGCAACACATACACTCCAAACAAAATATAACAATAATCTGTCCAAAACAGCAACTAGGCATCTTGCAAGCATCAAACCAATATTCTATAGCACACCAACATGAAAACAAAAGACATGGACGTGAAGTACAGGTAAGGCATCACAAAACATGAACACTGAGCTATCTCCAGAAATCAGCAGAACATGCTCAAAAGTACATGGCAAAATTGCAAATAATAACAGAATCATAGACTTAGCAGAAATCGCTGGACATGGCAGAAATAATATCAGGTTGCAAAGTTTCGAGCTCTCAAACAACATGCTACAGGAATATATCATGGAAACCAAAGGCGTGGCGTGAATCTAATAATTGCATAGAACAAAAGTCCCTTACTGATCACGAGCCAAAAAGGTACAGAAGATATGACGGCACCCATGTAAACATAGCAAGTTTTATTAACAGCCTCAGACTTGGAAGAAAATAACAGGGCATGGGAGAAACAACGATAAGTAGGCATGTTGGTGAGCTTGAACCACTCACCACAGAGCATTACATGGCATGGCAATGTAGCCAACATTAATAAGGCATTATTATGAAGCTAAGAATGGCAATAGCATAGTCATAGGGTACATGGATCACTAGCAAAACACATAGCAACAACGAACTTCATGTTAACAGGCTGACAGAAAGATTATTTAGCAACTTGAGAGCACGATCACAACAAGCTACCGCAGGCTATAAATACGACTAAGGGCATGGATGGATAGAGCATAACATCAAAAACAAAACATCCTTAGTGAATATCTCCAGATCATGCATAGAATGACTTGTAGCAGCAGGTTTCTATGGCAACAAAATATAACAGACTCGGACTTAGCAGAAATCACTAAGTCACAGAAATCAGCAACATCACGGAGGCTACTTTGCATGCTTGTGCTAGTCACCACAGAGATCTTAAAAAATACAAGACAAGCACCACTGTAAAGATGGCATGATGAAGTTCAAAACACATGTAGAGATCATGCGCATAGGATGCACACACAAAATGCAATAAAAAAGACAAATCACCAAGTTCTGATAAATGACAGCAGTTAACAGCATATAACACTCTTGCAACGATGATTAGGGCATCAAGATGACCTCACACAAGCATGGCACAGTGGAACAAAATTAAGAGCATCTCATGGCGAACATTTCGATATATTATATACATGAATCGGAGCACCGAGCACGAAGTTATGGCATAATGAACAGGGCAACATAATGCAAAGAATTACATGACAGTCAAATTCGCAGAACCGAGTGAGCGTCTAAAACTAAGTCATGCTCGGGCGAGGAATAGGCGACAGGGGCGTGGCTCACCTAGTGGGCTTCGGCCCAGTTGGAGAGGAAGTCGGGCAGGGCGGCGGAGCTGGGCTGGGCCGCGGCTGGAGACGGGCCGGACGCGGGCGGGGCCCACGGGCTGGTTCCTCGGCTCTCCTGCCGATCCGATCGGGAGCGAGAGGCAGGGCTGCGGCGGCGCCCCATGGAGCTCCGGCGAGAGGAGGTTCGCCGGCGAGCGGGGGCGGGCGGATCCAGGCGTGGCGCCCCCGGATCCGCCGACGACGAGGTCGGGCGGCGATGCGGGTCGTGGGCAGCGCGGAGAGGAGGCGAGGCGCGGGCGCGCTCCGGCGGCTCGGGCGGCGCGACGCGGTTGAACAGCGGCGGGGCTGGAGCAGGGCTCGGGGAGCGAGGCAGACGGGCGCCGCGCTGCGCGGGCGCCTCGGGCGGACGGCGGCGGCGAACGGGCCCCGCGGGCCCGTGATGGGCTCGACGGGCCTAGCGTGGTGCGGCGCGGTGGAGAAGGCGGCGGGGTGACGTGGCAGCGCGCGGTTGGCTAGAAGCGGCAGCGGAGATGACGTGGTAGCACGCGATTGGCCGGGCGACGTGGCTGCCGGCGGTGGACACATCCGGCGACGGGGTGGACGCGTCTGGCGGCGCGAGGAGGAAGGGGGCTAGGGTTTAGACTGCGAAAAATGGAGGGGAAGGGCATATTTATAGGTAGAGGGAGCTAGGAGAGTCCAAATGGGGAGTGGTTTTCGCCCACACGATCGTGATCGAACGGCCGAGAGCATGGAGGGGTTTTTGCTGGGTTAGGTGGGCTCTGTGAGGAGGTGCTGGGCTGCAAAAAGAAGGGGGGTTTCGGGTTACACGGTTAACCGTTGGGGCGTCAAACGAACTCCAAATGGAACGAAATTTGACGGGCAGTCTACCAGTGCTATACCAAGGCCACTCAGCAAATCTCGACCCATTCCAAGAACGTTTTTCTCCTGCTCACGAAACAAGGTCTGAGAGGGGCGACGGGTGCGTGTGAGAGTGTCGGATCGCGAAACGGACAACGGGGAAAAGGACCGGATGCAAGTGTTGAAAAACATGCAGATGATGACATGGCAAAATGCAACACGCAAGCAAATGACATGGCAACGACGGCGAATAACTGGAGAACACCTGGCGCATCGGATCTGGGGCGTTACACATCTGCATCTAGTTCAGTTCTTTTGCCCATTTTGTGTCATGTCATCTGTCTGGCTGTCTCTTCGACCATGAAAATACGTTGAAGTCTTAGTACGATTGGCATATAGCGAAGAACATTAACGGGTATTTTGGTCTGCGTCTTCTCACCCATACCGTTGTCTACCACAACATACCTGGAAGAATTGCAAATGGGACAATAGTTCAAGTCCTCATACTGAAGCCTAAATAAGACACATCCTTTCTCACAGGCATGTATCTTCTCATAGGGCATCTTGAGAGCACGAAGGATTTTGTCTGACTGGTACATGTTTGGAGGTAGCACATGGCCTTTGGGTAGAAATCGTCCGAATACCATCATCATCGTGTCGTAGCATTCTCTGCCCAAGTTGAATTGAGCCTTCAGAGCCATTATTTGTGAGATGGCATCCAAATGACAAAGCTCAGTGTACTCGTGGAGAGGACGTTTTGAGGACTCCAACATTTCAGTGAAGGCCTTTGCAGATTCCTCCATCTCCTCGTCCGAGTCCCGAGCATCGTCAAAGTCTTGCACCATGTCTGCGGTCCCGGTACCATGCTCGTCGGTGCGACGACGAACCACCTCGGCTCTGGCACGTTGGGCAGACTCACCATTTAATGTCCAGACCGTGTAACCAGGCGTGAAACCAAAATTTTGCAGGTCTTTACTCATTTCAAGCTCGTCCCTCTTTTTATAGTTGTCGCAACGGGCACAGGGGCACCAGCTTAATTCCTGGCCATTAGCAAATGCGGCTCTAACAAACCCCTTGGTTTTTGTTAACCATTCCTCGGTCCAAACTTTCTGACTAGTGTAACCGGTGTACATCCATGCACGATCACTCATATTGACTTCCTACTGGACACACAAGAAATATATACATAATTAAGCAAACCATATCCATCAGTTAATGGAGTTTGTCAGTTTTATTACGTCCATGCAACCTACACGCTAATAGGTTTAAGATAGGTCCTAATCCCACCCGAGTATGTGTAGATTGGGTTCGTTTTCCCATGCCCTGATCCGGATCCGACACAAAATTTTGGCAGCACCTCCCCGCTGTTCTCCTGATACACGTCTCGGCAATAAGCAGAGAGGATGTGTACCCGGAGCAGAGCATATGGGAAAACGAACCCAATCTACACATACTCGGGCTGTCCATGGATAACGTTGGACAATTCGAAAGAATCACGATTATAAATATGCAAATGCATGCATATTTATAGATGTAACCCTTCCGAACGGGAGACGCATAGTGGTTACGCATAGTGATGATTGACACCTATAGCTAGCAAGTTTCATTGGCACGAAGACCAGAACAGAGCAAACAAAGGGCGGAGGAGGAGATGTCATTTGTGCTCACCAACGAACGCAGGGGCAGAGCTCGTCGAATACCAGACCCTTGCAGCGACGAAATAACTGCACATTTAAATCGAAAGATGAATTACATAGCAATTTTGTTTCTTCCGTCAACCTAACTAAAATTTTACAACAGGACGAGCGGGTTAGGGGGTCCTTGGCGTCGATGGAACCCTAAATAGCAAGTATCATTAGTGCGAGATACATGTGGCGCTTGGCATTGAACACTAGATCCACATCCCACAAGTGAAGCCGGCGCCCGGCATCCCGCAACAATAGTTCCGGTGGCCGATGACGGTCGAACACCTTGGCGAATTTTTCTGGCAGCCTCTACGATGAGGATTAAAGCCAAGTTTTGAAATTTCAAACAACCAAACCGACTTGAGTCAGTTTGGGTGTTTCAAGTTTCAACACTTGTCTTTTAATCGTCATCGCAGAGGCTGCCAGACAAATTCGCAGTGGTGTTCGACCGCCATCGACGCCGAGAACAGTTGCTTTGGGACGTCGGCATCACTTGTGGGACATGGATGTAGTATTCGACACCGACGGCCACATGTATCTCGCACCGACGGTACTTGCTATTTAGGGTTCCATCGACACCGAGGAACCCCTAACCCGCTCGTCCCCAGGCGCCCTCTTTTTTCCTTTCCTTCTTCTCTTCTTTTTCTTTTTCTTCTTCTTCTTCTTCTTCTTCTTCTTCTCCCTCCTCCTCTTCCTCCCTCCTCCTCCTCCTTCTACTCCTCTTCTTCTTCTTCTAAACTAAAACTAAAACTAATCTAAAATAAACTAAACTAAAACTAAAACCAAACTAAAAATAAAATTAAACTAAAACTAAAACTAAAACAGAAACTAAACTAAAAGAAACTAAAAAAACTAAACTAAAAAACAGGGGGAGGGGGAAGAACAAACCTGCAGGGGATCGCCGGTGGAGGGTGAGGTCGGCCGGTGGGGCGGGGCGGCGCAGGGCCGCGGGGAGGGGTCCGGCACTGGGGCGGCTCGGCGCAGGCCTCTTCGGCGACGGGGCGGCGGGGCGGGGGGAGGGCTGGACGGCGGCGGGGGCTGGGGCAGGGATGGCGGGCGGCGGCGGCAGAGCGGCGGGCGAGGAGAGAGGCGGGCGCGCGGGAGGGAGACAAAAAAGAGAGAGAGAGGGGAGACGGCTCGGCCCGTTAAGTGGGCCTTCTTTGCCGTCTGCTAGCAGACGGCAAAGAGGGCGGCCGTTTAGGGCTGGCCCACGTCTCCTCTTTGCCGTCCATTGGCGGACGGCGAAGAACCTGACCTAGCCACGCCGTGCCCTGTGGGGCCCACCTGGCCCTTTGCCGTCTGCCTTCTAGCTCTTTGCCGTCAGCCAGCTGACGGCAAAGAAGCAGTGGACGGCAAATAGACTTTTTGCCATCTGCACTTTCTTTGCCGTCCGCTTTGGGGAAGCGAACGGCAAAGAGGCTCTTTGCCGTCAGCTAGCGGACGGCAAAGAGGTGGCAGACGGCAAATTGCCAATTTTAAACTACTGCATATATATATGCATATATGGCTGGTGGAGGCTCTATGGTTATCATTTTGTGTAAAGCCAATTTTTCACTACTGCAAAGGAATATATTTTATCTAACTGCAAAGTTTTTTGAAAACATTGAGAATGGAAACCCCATGTCATTCCCAGAATTATATAATCAATAACCCAACAAATAAATTAAGTAAACTGACGAGATCATCATAATAATTCAAACACCAGATACTCAAGATGTCCATAACCGGGGACAGGGCTAACCATGATTAGTTTATACACTCTGCAGAGGTTTGCGCACTTTTCCCCAGAAGACTCGATTTCCTCCGTTGGATTTCTCGCACTACATGGAGTTTGAGAAACGGATGACCGAGACACAGTCTTTCAGAAGCATTAACTCTTTCGACGGGTAAATCGTACCACCTACATCCCCTACATCTGCTAGTTTACCACTGAAAGAGGTCACACAACATACTCAACTATGCCAGAGCCCATAATGGCTTGTGGCTGCACACGGAAGTTTCTAGCATGAATAATCTTATTATCCCTTTGAGCCTGGGTGGCGAACCATAGGACGATCACACGGATTCCCCGGGATCTCATTGGACAACACTGGATTCCCCAGGTGCCCACAAACAATCCACCCAGATGTGTATTATAGTAGCCACCTTAAGTAATCCATTAGTTAACAATAATCTCTCACATCTGTCATGAATCACTCAAACCAAACCACGTCTAGGAGCATAGCATATAAGTATAAGCATTACGTAGAAGTAACTCCCCATGGTTTGAAATAAAAGACAATAGGTTCTACCTCATCGTCTACTTCCCAAAACCCACATGTTAACAAATCCTAACCATGCAATGTTTGACGGTTGAAACTAATGCATAAAAACGGGGTAATAAAGGGATATGATCAAAGTTTTACTTGCCTTGCTGACGATCTAAAAACCCTAGTGACTCGTAGTAGCACGCTTCGCACTCCGGAAATTCTATCGCAAACAAACAATAGCATACATAAGCACTCAAACATAAGATGCAAGGGTAAAACTCATATGAGAAGATCCAAATTGAAAGCATAAGAGAAGAGCTTCGATTGCTTGAAACCAAATTATATATTGTCAAAATCATGTTCAAGTTGACTATCTGGAAAGAGGAGTCCAAGACGAAGATTTTGGCGTTGGTTTCACTGGATTTGGATAAACGAGCAAAAAGTTGCAAGGGTTTGAAGATCAGGGGCAATCTGCGGTAAAAATAATCGCTGATAGGTCCCTGGCCGAAAATAAAAATAAAAAAACACTAACGAACGAACGTTCGCTATCAGGGACAAATGGGCGAATACGTTCGCTAATAGTGACGTTCGAGTGAACGTTCGCTAATTAGCGAACTCGAAAAAAAGATCTAAACCGAAAACAAAAAAAAAACCATAAACCTAAATAAAATCAAACGGTTTTATACCGTTTAGCCGGGGTTGACCGACGGCGGGAGTCCGGCGTGGCACGGCGGCGCTGTGGAGTGGCGGTGGCGGCAAGCGAGGCGACGGCGGGGGGCGGGAAGTGCGGCGGCGGCGGCGAAGCTCGGCGGCGGCTGCTGCGGGTTGCGGCGGCTCGGGGTGAGGGAGGAGGCGGCGGGGCGGTTGCTTTTAAAGGGGCCAGGGGGTGGCGGCTTGCGCGAGGGGGCGCGGAGGGGACGCCGACCAGGACTCCGGATAGATTCCGGCTCCCGCACGCGAGCAAGGCGGCGGCGGCTCGGATGGGCAGGCTGGGTTTCGGCCCAGTCGATCTGGAAACATTTTTTTAAATAAAATTTCGCCCGAATAAAAATCCTAATAAAATAAAAAACTTCTAAAAATGCCAAAAACCATTTTCACCGTCCAAATAAAATATTTAGAACAAAGTGAACATTTTTCTGGCCTAAAATGCAAAATTTTAAAAATGCATATTTTTCTCTAATTCGAGTAAAATAGCAAAGAAAATCCAAATAAAAAATATAAATTTGATTTGAAAATTTCTCCACCAATATTCCTCTCTTTTGAAGAAGTCATATTATCTTCTCTCATTTATTTTTAATATTGGAAATAATCTGAGAGAAAAATATTAAAACCAAATTGATCCTCTTTTCAAATTTGAGAAAATTCAAATATGAAAATAAATGAAATCTCCAACTCTCTCCTTGGGTCCTTTAGTTGCTTAGGATTTCTAGGATCACAACCAAAATGCAAATAAATATGATATGCATATGATGACCTATGTATAACATCCAAATTGAAAATTGGGATGTTACAGTTCATGAACCCAACTCGGAACTTATATCCATGGCTTGTCTTCACTGTGACCATTAAACTGGTGTATTCAGTTATGGCAAGGCCGAGCATCTTGAGTACATGTGTTCTGGCAGAGCAAGGTATGCACTGCAAGAAAAATAATATGAGAACACAATGTATTCCCTATCCAAATCTAGAAATAATTTCCTCCTTCACGTCAGTGTTAACCATGGTACTCGTACCTTTTTTCCAAATATAGCAATCCAAATTTCCAAATTAGTCGACAGCATGTTCAAAAAACCCCCACCCTCCCAGATAGAAAAGAGGATTCTAGGAACATAATGTGCGTTTTAAAATCCTGTGTTAGGGTGAGAAGGAACAAGCGTGGCGTCTCGCCGAGGGCGCAGAAACCTGTAGGGTCCTCGCACTTTGGGCACTACAAATGAAACACACTAGATTCAGTTGGATGAAAAATGTATCAACGATGGCGGCTGCCATCCTAGGTTTACCCATGACCAAGGGACTTGGATTTATCGGGGATGGATGAAGAATTCGTACCGGGTTCTCCATGAGAAAACCCTATGGAATCGCCGAGAGGGGGTTTTCTCTGAACAAGCAGACGAGGGAGAAGGGGATTCAGGCCCAGTGAAGTATTGCCGCTTCGTCCGTCCATCTTACTGCTAAAGCTAGAGAGGTGAAGGTTTTTTTGATTTGACGGCTCATTGGACATCACTGCGGCGCTACGACCGGGGTGTGTCTACCGTGCAGTTGTGCACTCTAATTTGGTGCATATGGCACGTGGACCCCGTTGCCGGATGCCCCACATATCAGCGAATGGAAGTAGAAAGACAGGAGTAACTAGTTACATATAAATATATTTTTGACAGAGAGATACTCCCTCTTTAAAGAAATATAAAAATCTTTTATATCACAACTTTATACATAATAAAAATCAAGGGGAATATATATAACATATATAATTATAAAAAACAGAGTTTTTTAACACAGTATAGATGAGTTGGTTATGATGGTGTGCCTGCCATCCTGCAATATAGGCCGTCCGATTTATACCTGACATATAGGAAGGAAACTATGGCAATTTTGCAAAAAGGTACCCACACACCTCTCCACATTTGCAAATAAGGCCTTCCCTCGTTCATCCTTTTCTCTCACAAGATAAAATACTCATACAAATGCATCTTGATGTTACGTGCAATGCACGGGCATTATGGGGGTTCAACTGACAATATTATACTCAGACAGGCTCATGGTTCTGGACTTTGGGCCACAGGCCGATGGGCCTGCAGGGGCCCATGTGCTCTACCTCGGCGCTTTTCATATTGCAAGGGATCGGTATGGCGCTAGTTTTAGATGCTGTCGCAAGGCGAATAGACAAAATTGAATAAAGCACGACAGCTGTTAGAATGAAATCGAACGACAGTTCCTAACCAGCAATCAGAGTTGCAATTCTATAAACAATATACCACGTGATAAGTAATATTGTCATACTACTTATACACACAGGACACTTGTTTCACCATGCCGGATTATTACATCAAAATCTCTCGGAGGATAGATCAGTTCGGCAGTTGCGTGCTGCTATTGAAGAATTTCGAAGTTGATTTTGACCAGCTCTCCTTGCCGAGAAAGTTCGATTTTGACATCATCCCCTACTGCAAGATATGATTTTGATTTGAACCTTGACCATCCTTTAGCATCAATCATCATGCGACCATCCTTTGGACTTATGGTATATTGCGCAGGTTCATTCACACCAAGCCTGTGCATGGTAAGAGAAACTTGGCCACGGTCGCCCGAATTGTTGAACGACTCCCTCGTTGCTCTAGGAATTCTCTGTTTACAAACAAGAAGACATACACAAACAGTTAGATCAACACAGTGAATCATGTGAAACAACATGTAAAGAAAAAAGAAGGAAGCATTTGGGCGGCCAACGCTTACCAAGAAAGTGGACATGTCAGTTTTTGTAAGGACTTTGGGATATGAAGTGCGAACTGCAGCCCAGTCTGTTGCCGGTGCAGCTGCTGGTTGCGTTGCTGCTCCACGGGCCAGAGCAGATGCAAATGCAAGTGTTGGTGCAAGTGCCGAAACCGTTGCTGGTGCCCGTGCCGGTGTGACTGGTAGTGCCGCTGCTGCTGCCAGAGATGGTGCTCCTTGTAGAGGTGGTGCCGGTGTCGGAGCAGGTGTCGATGTCGATGCCCGATCCTCCGGTAGATCAGCTTGATCCGCTGGCGCGGTTGGTGCCCAATCCTCCGCTGGATCAGACTGAGCTGCTTCCGCTGTCAGTGCTAGAGCAAGTGCCGTCGGAGAAGGTGCCAGTGCTCGATCCATTGCTGAAGGTGGTACCGATGTGCGAGAGAGCGGCAATCGTGTCTGGTCCGCTATGATAAGCTTTCTAACTTGAGTAGGCTCCGTGACCATGATCCAGTCTTTTTCTTCATTTCTTTTAAAGGCGAAAAGGACTAATTGTGGCGTGTTTGTTAAACCAAACTGCAGTTCATCATAGGGATTCGACTTGTACTCAGACAACAGACTGATCCAATTGTTTCCAGTAATATAAGTGATGGACAGTGCCTTAGTTACTGACACGATATAAGAAGTGAAACCTGCAAAAATAACCATCGTAGAGCAAACCAAATGGTTTATTCTATCATGGATGTCACATGGCAAAACCTGCATCATAAAATTGCAGCAAAAGAAAGAAAACCTGACATTAAATCAATAAGATTTAGACAGTAAATCAATAAGATTTATTTGATGTGACACGAGTGAATCCTTACCAGGAAATCACTATGTTGAAGTACTAAACAGAAGATTGATCATCCAACTACGCGTGGCATGCAGGGCCCCCGCCTACTCCCACAAGCAGGACATTCCAAAGGTCGTGAAAAATCGTTTGGACCAAACATCCATGTGACTGGAAATCCTGGTGGGTGCGATAAACCCTGCAATGCATACAGATATTGGAGTGTAACCATAATTGATAAACCGTCCTCAGAAAAAAGAAGATCTGGATACTTCAAAATATACAGACTGAATTGAGTGGACAGACATTATAGACTGTTCTCAGGACTCACCACACACCAAAACCGGCAGTAATAAACAATACAAGGTTCACAAACACAAGTCAAGTAATGAACAATAGTACTTACTACAGACAAGCAAAGTTGCACTAATTAAACTCTGCAGACTATTTCTTGCCACCGACCTACGGGATGAAACCTGCATAACTGACTAGGCCATGGACTTCGTGAGAGATGTCTACCTGCACCATCACCATCTCGTCAACCTTGGAGAACCTAACAGAGTGGTCTTTCCACTCATAAACATGACGATGAAGACACGCCGCATCAGATTTGTCAGGAAGCTTTACAAGAACCACACCCTTCATAATCAAAGGCACATCCAGGAAATTGTTGTGGTCAAGTACATCCTCGAGAACACGCCTGATAACAATGCTACGGGAAAACACCAGTTCAGGACACATGGCGACAAGGACACAACAGTTGGATAGTTTAGCAGTAGAACTCATCCTCAGGTCTTCAAGTTCACACGACATGACTTTGAGAACTTCATCTCCACCGCGGACCTGGTTCTAATTCAAACAAAAACCAAATATTTTATTACTACCGCCGTTCAGAAATATAAGATGATTTTCGATATTTTACTCCATATATGACTACATATACGCACAGAAATGAGTGAACAAAGACACTAGAACATGTCTTCAAAGGGATGAGAGCAGAGGGATTACTTTCAATATCCATAACACAAGTTACTGAGGCAAATATACCCTCTTCAAAGGTAGCATTGATGTTCATAAAGTAGTTTAAAGTAATCTAGAAGAAATCAATGTCAATCTCTCGCATGTTTTGGTCAAAAGAGGAATTTAGAACCGTCATTTGGCACACAAAAATCACATGCAAGATCACATAGAAATTTGTACTACTAGTACTAGTACTGCGTGTTGGATGAAAAAACACGATCAAGATCAAGAAAAAGATTGTCAAGAAGAGATATTACCTGGACTTGCTTAATGAGGGATCCCGGGCAGGGGGCTTGGATAGGGCGATGGCTTTGAGCTTGTCTGCGGTAGTCTCGGCGGGGTGCTTGCGCTTCTTCGTACCATGAGCCTCGACGGTTTTGGCCAGAGCCATAGAAATCACTCCGGCCGGTGCTCCAGCGCCATCAAGAAACTGTAAAATAGAAATAAAAGAAAAGAAACCATAATCACAAACCCAAAAGAAGAACAGAGAGGGAGTTATAGGATCAGTCTCAGGGTTGCAAGACTGGGCCTTGGCCAGAATCAACACCATTGATGCGCTCACCTTTCCTTCTTTGGGAGAGAAGAACAATGGCAGAAGCAGGTCGAGGTTTTCTTGAAGAAATGAGGAACAAGATGAGGGAGAAGCGAGTGGGGGTTTTCTTCAAGAGAGGAAGCTGAGAGAGAAGAGTGAAATGATGGTTGCTTCATCCGTCCAACATACTACTGGAAAGGAGGGGGTTTTGTGATTTGATGACTCATTGGGCATTACTGCGGCGCTTCGATCAGGGTAGTCTACCGTGCAGTTGGGCACTCTACTATGGAGTAATTTAGTGCATGGCTAGTGGACCCTAATGCTGGCTGTCCGACACGTAGGCGAAAGTGAGTAGGAAGGTTCCCGACGACCGTCGAGGAGGATCCGCACGGTAGAGCGTGTCCACTGTTTTTCTGAAGAAAAAAAAGGATTACAGCAAGCGTTTCCGCTCTTACGACGGAGGAGTGCGAAACACGGCAGCCACCTGAACATACACAGTGCTCCTACTACTAGGCATGTGAAGTGGTTCATACGTCAGAACGACATAAGTGTAGTAAGATATGACGATAACAAATGATGTTGTGCGCATGTCAACTATATGAACAGTAATGTAACATAGTATCGCTTTTTCGACTCTCCAGTCGAGAATGAACGATGAGATCAATGTTAACAGAACTAGGTCTACAGTGCACGGAAAGTACGGTGCTATAGTACTCCACGAAACATGAACCATATGAAGCACGAATCAATGGTAGGCAGGGTGTATGAAGGGTGCACGGGATGGGAGCAAAAGTTTCCTTGTCGACCCACTTTTGGTGTTTGGAAGAGTGCATGAAGGGTGCCTAAGTCCACACTAGTAGGTTAACACAAATACACGTAGAGGGAACAACTATATTGAGATGAGAATGCAACCAAATACACCCACACGCTTTGTGCTACAGTGACTGATCTGCATCGTCTGAGTTTGATCCAACGGTCATGTTGCACCGAGACATAGATATGCCCATGCAGAGGATGCCTAAACACCACCGAAGTCCCTCTGCTTCTTGAGGCACGCAACGTTGGTGATGCATGGTGCAACCGCCCGCAAAGCCCGCTCCCGGTCGACGGGAGCCAACTCGTCAAAGACGGCGTCCAATGGCACGAATGGATTCCGGTGACGGAGCCCTGAGAGGATTCTCCCGGCAACGGCGACGGCAGCCTGCAACCCCTCCTTGTCCAGCTCTGCCCCCACCATCACGCGGAGATGGCTTAGCTCCTCGGAGATATAGGTGAGGAAGGAGACCAGGTCAGGAAGCCGCAGCTCGTTGAAGTCAACGGTGTGGTCAAACGGGTTTAGCCCGACGGCCGGCATGGTCACGCTGGCACGACGGAAGGCATCATGCAGCCGCAACACGTGTGTGGCAACTTGGTTCAACAAGTGGCTGAGGCGATCCCGGACCTCGTCACGATCGGCCCACTCACGCTCCAGCCGGCTCCAATGATGGCCTATCGTATCTCCCACTTTCTGCAGCAACACCGCTGACGCCTCGAGCATCTTTGTGGTGGACGCCTGCCTCTTTTGAAGCTCCGTGAACTCCCGCACATAACGGAGGAGCATGGCACTCCTCTCCTCCTTGAGCTCACGAAGCTCCACGTCCTTTGCCCTGAGCTCCGCATCCTTGGCCTGGAGCTCCTGTGGCAGGCTCCTCACCTCAGACTCCGCGATCTGCTACGCTGCCTTGGCACCAGGTAGAAGCAATGGGGAGAGGAAGCAAAGGGGGCGAAATGGCTGAAAAGCAATGCAATCTACGGGAAGGAGGAGGGAGCCAGCCGAGGAGCGGGATGAATCTTTTGGTTTTCTTTTTTTTGGAATGTGAATCTTTTGGTTTTCACCATGGGAAAACACCAATCGACGACTTTTCACATCAGGGAGCAGTGGGTTTTACAGGCGAAGTCATCGTGACTAATTGCTGCCGTGCCTACTCCCATCAATCAAAAAATTAAAAATCCTGCCGCGCCTGCCGCACCCAAACACCAGAGCAACACCGCGGTGGATATTTAAATTTACCTGCTGGCAAGGAGATAAAAAGGGGTGAAAAATAGATGTGGCTGCAGCTGAGCTAATCATTCGCACTAGCCCAACTAGCTAGCCACCGTGCTTCACTGATGTACTCGGCGGGAAGGGTGGTCTTTCGTGATTTGATGACTCATTTAATTGCTTCAGCGCTACGACCGAGGAGGACCCAGAGAACGCGTGGTAGGGCGTCCCACGTCTCGGCAAGGAAGAATATATGCATGCACCACCTAGGAGGACCCCGAAACCGTGCGGTAGGGTGTGCCACGTCTCGGCGCGGAGGAAAAATGTGCATGTAAAAATATACTGTATCAGACGTACTACCTATGGTTCGACCTCGGGACACAGCCAGTCGGTCGAAAACACCCCACTAGCCACACATCTTCATCATGCTAACATGGCACGGAGGATAGGTGTGGTTAGCCCTGTCTCGACCAGCCACAATGTCTCTTGTTCTAGGCGATTCTTCTATTTTCCAAGCTTTTTTTAGTTATAATAACACCACGGAAAGCTAGTGCCGCTCTTCGTGTGTGCCCGTGCGTCTAAGAGCAAGTATAATAAGGTGACGTAAGCGGGCTGTAAGGATTTTGTGGCACCCCGATCCGCATGGAGCAGGGGCCTTCGCACGTCAGCCCAGGATAACACCTGATGCACGACAGGTCCATAATACAGCATTCCAGGTACAAAATATTCATCAAATACATGTGATAGAGATACATCATTGATGAATACAATTATCTGGCATAGCCCTAAGGCTATTAAATGACAGCGGAAGTCTATAAAAATGGCGGCGGAAGTCTTGGTTTGGCAGCATAACAACTCTGGCTGGGCTCCACAACTCACAGGACTGGCAAGGTTACGGCCTAGCACGACGGATCAAGCGAACAACTCGGGTACGACCTACAAAACTGGCATGACACGCCAGGTCAGTACATTGAATGTACTTGCAAGACAACCAAATACATAGCATCCAAACAAGCTGAAGACAAAGCAAGAACCGAGCGCATGCAACACCCTATCTCATATCAATTACTAAACATGGCATGATAAAAATCAACTAAGCATGAACAAAATCATAACATCTACTAACATGGCAATGACATGGCATATCAGAACATGCTTCTAACATGGCAATAGCAAAGCATATCATCTCAATCATGGCATAATTTAACATGTCAATCGAAGCATGGCATGGCATCATGAAACTATGCTGAAAATAAACTACCGATCATATCCAATGCAGACATAGCATGTTAACTTTATGCAATCATCTTCTGTTCTGCCTTGGTTTTTAAATGCAACATATTACTCATGCAATGCAACCAAACTTGTGCACCGAGTCCCTCGGACTCTCTTACCAACGTGTTGCCTCGCAACCGAGCGGTGATCTTTCCGGCGATCACAACCATGACCAACACTTGGTCTCCAACACTTATCGAGACCTCGTCTCGTGATCATATCAAAACATCGTCGTGACTTCTCACGACTATCTCATAGTCCAAGTCACCATATTTTGTTATCACATATTTATTTACCAACTTAATTATTTCGGTTTGTCCTCCATTTCGACCAAGACCTGATAGTGGGACCTACTACGAACTGTTGCTATCGATAGACTTTATACACTCTGCAGAGGTAGCACACTGTACCCACACCACGGAACCCATGGCCTCGTCATCCCATTCGGGTGGACCAACGGCATTCCGACGAAACCAACCTACTGCCATGACGCTCTCCCGGCCACTCCGACCCAATCCCCAACGGGCTGGTCCTGGGTGGCCCCGTGTCTACCAAAGACACCCCGACCACCGTCGTGGTCAACTCCCACTCAGGGACACTCCCACTCGGGGACTGGTACCAAAAATCTCAAAAACGAGCACACAAGGTTATGTCCGCTTACCTGATCAGGGTAAGCACGCCCATAACCTTCCCTAGTGGGAGGCACCGGCGAGAGGTCACGACAATAGCTCGCATTAAGGCCTTCCCACAAAGGCAAATGTGGCTGCACTGAAAAAGTTCGATTTGGTGGCACTATGACTCGATCCCATCGATGACGGAGGAGGTTTGTTATTATTAAGTCATTTTAATTCCTTCTCCATCATCATGAACATGAATGCAACAATGAGCATGCAGCATACGATTGCATGAACAAAATATTGAACTACTCAAGTGCACAGCTATAGCATAAAGAACATGACAATACCAAGTAATAGCATATCAACGGTGCATTACAATCCTCATAACATTGTATAACGATGACATGCAAATAAAGTAGAGTAGTGACATGGCATTATCAATAACAACATTTTAATTAGCATGGCAAAAGATATCATGAAAACACAAGCATGCATAACAGGCATAATAACTGCAGACGAAAATGATGTGAAACAACTGCAACTGCACACACACACAAGGTGCAAGCAAAGTCAACATGCAAGTTCGGGGCTCATGATAAGAGGTTGGCTTGCCTGGGGGTCGACAAATACTCCGGGAAGAAGTGCGAAACGATCGCGGAAAGATTTGCCGGAAACAGTTCTCTCTCGGAGGGGCTGTTTACGGGCAAGGGCAAAATGGTCATTTTCACTATGTGAAAATATTATGGAAATGATACCAACGGAAAGAGCTCGATGGACAGAGAACGAGAGCATTGGAATCACCTCAATCGGAGTTATGGCTGCAAAGATACGGCCGTTTGAATGACAGGGACTAATCTGTAAAATAAATATTCACAGACAGGCCCTTGTCGGTCAAATCAGAAAGCGCAGTAAGGAAAATACGTTTTGAGAGAAGGGAAAGCGCAGTACTGACCGTAGGCAACAGAAAGTACGTTTTCAGAAAGCGAAAACGTATTTCTGTTAGAAGGCACGGCGAAGTACGGTTTCCGAAGGCGAAAGCCCATCCGACCCGAGGTGTCTCCACTTACGCCAGGTCAGCGAGCCAGGTCAACCCCTGGGTGGCTGACTTGTTGGGCCAGCATGGAGGTGGGGCCCGCCCGGTCGGTCTCCTTCTTCCTCCCGCGCGGTGCTCGCCTGGCCGAGGGAGCAGGCGCGCCCCGACGGCGACCGCTGGCGCATCCGGCCATCCTAGGAGACGGGCGACCTACCGATCTTCTCAGGAGGAAGAGGCGCATCTAACGAGGGTAACCGATGCCCCGACGAGCGCCGGACAGAGGGCAGCAGGGCCTGCGGCGGAGAGGGGTTCGGTCGTCGGTGAAATGGGGCTACGGTGGAGGACATGAGAGGCCGAGGCCACGGGAGGCTCGCCGGAACATGGGGATGCAGTGGTGGTGGAGGAACGGAGGGGGGAGCTCGGGAGCACTGGAATCGGGCGAGACCCGAGGCGGCGGCTATGGCGATGGGGAGGGGGACAGAGTTGGCTTGCTCGGAGAAGGCTCGGGCTGGCTATTTATAGCCGGGGCAAGGAGGGGAGGAGGTGGAACGCGGCGACATGTCCGCACGTCGGCAACGGCGCAGTGTCGGCAGGCGCGGCCAAGGCCCATGGGAAGGCGACGGGGAGGATCAAGACGAGCAGCAGAGGCTCACGGAGACGAGCAAGGCTCGAGGACAAGAGGAGGAAGCGGACACCGGCGAGGAAGAGGACGAGCTCACGGGCACGCACTGTTCGAGCGTTGGCACGGCTCACCGGAGAAGAAAACGAAGGGGGCCAGAGGTCCAGAGGGAAGAGGACGCCGAGGGGGAACTGCTGGGCATTAATGGCGAGGCCAGAGACGGTCGGAGCAGCGCTGCCGACGAGAACAGTGGCTAGACCACCGTTTTGGCTGGCTGCCCTCGTAGTCACCACTGGCATGGCGCGCTCTGGGGTTTTTACTGATGTAAGTTCATGTCTACCGCGTAGTCCTTCCAGCGTGGAGTGTTACCATGGTGAAAGATCGGGCAGAGACAAATGGAGATGAGTGAAACAAGCTCCACAAGTTTGCTGTTGCAAACTTGGCAACATCCTAGAGATTAAACCAGAGAGGGTAAATGGTAAACTTGATGTCCGGGAGGCTTGGGGTAGAAAGGACTACGGTCCTGGGAGTTTTGAGGTAAAATGGACAACTATTTACCATAGTTGCTGTACAACCACCAAAACTGACCCAGAAACTTAATCATGATGAAACACTCACTAGGAGTGATGGATTGGGCTATAACTTGGCAAAGCCTGATGATTTGAACATACCATGATGCTGTAAAAAGTTCATACCAAATGGACTCACCAAAATGGTACTTCCTTCACAGCTATCATTTCTGTCCAAAAACTTCAGAAAAATCCTCAGGGCAATTGGTCAAGTGAAATGAGCCACAATCTTGTGGAGATAGGTTATATGAGTAGGAGAAGGCCTGGAAAAATTATCAGCCATAATGGAGCAAGATAAAATACACTTGCTTCACAAACTGAAAATTTGGACAGAAAACAAGAATTGCTCCTGTGCTCACATAGTTCAATGAAATGAACTGAATTTGGGTGGAGGATAATGATTTGAGATACTTGAGAGGATGGAAAGTTTCATCCCATTTGGAAACACTATGAAGGTACTTCCTTCACAAACTTGTGTTCTGGTCAGAAACTTTGAAAAATTGCACAGGGAGCTAGGATGAATGGATTGAGCTCATCTTTGGTATCCATGGGTTATTTAACAATGTTAAACACCCTGCCAAATTGCAGCTCAATTGGACTTAGCAATAAAGCACTTCCTTTGCAAAATTTCAGAGAAGGCAGAAACTTGCATTGGATCATGTGCCAAATTTTGAACTGTGGAATCATGATATTAGGATGGAACTAGTGATTATATAGCAAGGACAAGCTCCACAATTTATGTGGGAATTTTCTCTGCTATAAAAATAGTAGTTCCTTTGGAAATTGGCAGAAATGCAATATTGGCATTAAATAGGAAAAGGCAATTTTCCTTATTTAATTATGGCCAATATACTTGCCAGAGCTTGGATTAGGCATAAGCATCAACTCCACCAATTCTCATGAATTTAGGAGATGGCTAGATATGCCTTTGGATTTTATTCCTCAGAAAGGCAAGAAAAGGAATAAATCATAATTCAAAAATATTGCATTGGACTTAGCAATATTTTTGCATATCCAAGGTTAAGAAAGATAGGATGATCTCTGGGATCAATTGGGAGGATCAACAGAACAAGGAAAATGGTGGCTCCTTTGTAATCACAAGGGCATATCCAAATTCCAAAAATTTGGAATTAGGGTTTAAGAGGAATTGAGCTGATGCAAATGAGGTCTTGCCCACTGAAAAAGACATGAGCAGGATTTTGAAAGGTTGGAAATGACAAAATTTCTCAGAGTCATCCAGCAAACTCAGGAGAAAATTTTGAAAATGAGTGCCAGGAGAGAATAACAGCACAAAAATTGATAACCCAATTTTGGGGCTGTTACAACTCTTCCCCCCTTAAAAAGAAATCTCGTCCTCGAGATTCCTAGGGTTACAGCACAAACGAAAGAATAACAACTCCGGAGAAAAACCTCGGGGTTAATTTTTAACCCTTTGGTTAAATTCAAACGAGTTGGGGGCACCGAGAAAAAAAATCGCGGATTCCTCCACGAAACGTAGGTGTCGAGGTAGAATCAAGGGTGAAACCTGTATCGGGGTAGATGTACTGGATCGAGTGAAATAAAATTGGCAGTGTTTCTCCGGAAATGAAATCAGGAAAAAGAATTAGAGACGAGGAATTTCCAAGCGGAAATGCCTCTGCGGGGTTTCTAGAGTTGGAAATCCGGCACACGGCGTATGCACAGATAGATAGGGATATGTGACTTTGCATTTCCCCGAGTACTGCCCGAATGTACTCGTGGGTGAACCGGGTATGCGTGCAGTATGCAGAAAAATCTAAACTAGCAAACAGACAGAGGCAATAAACATGCAACGGAAAACACACCAGGCAAAATCATTCTACGGTGTTTTAATGCTAGTGGGTATATGTACTCCTGGTATACATATACCTACACCAGCGCGCATTTTATTATAGACTCGAGACGAGTCAGGGTTAATTTAGTGTATGTGATCTACTAATTAAAATCTTGTTAGCAACACAGTGTCAACCCTGTCAAACATTTCTGCTTGACAGAGAGACAAGCAAAAACAACACAAAAACAAAAGCACAAAAACATACATAGAACACAGCATACGGACTACAACAGTACCAGCAGACAACAGAACACGAACGCGCTACGCGCTAAACGAAGCAACTCATCTAGGGATACATAGTTCTACCCTCATATCGAGGATGAACCGACAGACTGATCATCTTACTGCTTGACTGAGGTCATGCAGAGGATTTGCCTTGCTGGGGCTCTCCGGGAGGACGAAGACTGAGCCAATCTCCATCTTCATCATCCGACACTACTATGGGTTGGGGTTCGGCTGCTGGGGGTGTGGCTGAAATTGATCCGAGCAAATGCTGCTGGTGGATCCGTAAAAGAGCCTTGTCGAGGGTGACGATGTTGGGTCTAGGCCACAACACGGGTTGAGAGGACAGCACTGGTTCAGATGGCGTTGGACAAATGACTTGAGATGCGAATTTACGAGCCTCACGGTAAGCTTCCTTGACGACTCGCACCGCATCATTGTCCGGAGTTCTAAACTCGGCAAGCATCTGGGAAATCATCATCCCCTGGGCGGTGATATACTGCATCAGGCGAGCGATTGCAGGGTCATCTCCTTGGCTAGCGGGAGAAGGCTGCATTCCTACCTCTGTCACAATGGGGTAGAAGCAGAAATCATGCCTTGCTGCCATATGCGGGTATCTAGTTCGGAGGTGAAGCATAGCCTCCACAGCAGCGGCCTGAATGGATAAGTCAGAGGTAGGCATAGCTCTCCCCTGAAAAACCAACGGCTGGCCATCTGCTGCTGGGCTGATGTGCACTCTTGCATCGAAGCGATGAAGGTGAGGGACAGGTGCCGATTGGAACACCAGGTAATCGGGGCTAGCCTTGCAGCCAAAGGCTTTGGTGAGCATCTCAGTAAGAAGGGATGGAAAGCCAGTGTGGTTGACGGCACCGGTGCGGGTGTGAAACTTGGGAGCTTTGAAGGTGCCGGTCATGGCTAGAGTGCTACTAGCTAGGCTTCTCTGCAGGGACATGGCTGACTGAGGGGTGAGCGATACGGCGAGCGGAAAGGAGGCTTTTATAGGCAGCTATGCGGGACATGCCCGCATGGTGTGGCCCCTTTCCCTTAATGGCGAAGGGTGAGCGGTGTGGCCAACCAGAAAGGATATGGTTGCTATTCGTTCCACGGATAACTAGGCGGGGACAGCGGGGTGAGGACGTGTCCATCCCGACTGCGCCACCTGTTGATTAACAGTGGCCATGCCGGATGCAGGGATGGGTCAAATCCCTTAGGGCCATTACTGGTTAAAGGTAGCGGTGATCTAATGCTAGGATAACCTATCCCAGCCTGGCTGCTCTAATACCATGCCTTGTGGCACCCCGATTCGCATGGAGTAGGGGGCCTTCGCACGTCAGCCCAGGATAACACATGACGCACGACAGGTTCGTAATACAGCATTCCGGGTACAATAATATTCATCAAATACATGTGCATCAGAGTACATCATTGATGGATACAATTATCTGGCATAGCCCTAAGGCTATTAAATGACAGCGGAAGTCTATAAAAAGGCGGCGGAAGTCTTGGTTTGGCGGCTCATCAACTCTGGCTGGGCTCCACAACTCACAGGACTGGCAAGGTTACGGCCTAGCACGACGGATCAAGCGAACAACTCGGGTACGACCTACAAAACTGGCATGACACGCCAGGTCAGTACATTGAATGTACTTGCAAGACAACCAAATACATAGCATCCAAACAAGCTGCAGACAAAGCAAGAACAGAGCGCATGCAACACCCTATCTCATATCAATTACTAAACATGGCATGATAAAAATCAACTAAGCATGAACAAAATCATAACATCTACTAACATGGCAATGACATGGCATATCAGAACATGATTCTAACATGGCAATATCAAAGCATATCATCTCAGTCATGGCATAATTTAATATGTCAATCAAAGCATGGCATGACATCATGAAACTATGCTAAAAATAAATTACCGATCATATGCAATGCAGGCATAATATGTTAACTTTATGCAACCATCTTTTTCTGCCGTGGTTCTTTAAATGCAAACATATTACTCATGCAATGCAACCAAACTTGTGCACCGGGTCCCTCGTACTCTCTTACCAACGTGTTGCCTCGCAACCGAGCGGTGATCTTTCCGGCGATCACAACCATGACCAACACTT
Organism: Triticum aestivum; assembly: GCF_018294505.1. Lineage (NCBI taxonomy): Eukaryota > Viridiplantae > Streptophyta > Magnoliopsida > Poales > Poaceae > Triticum > Triticum aestivum. The sequence goes on from NC_057808.1 coordinate 121,552,854, forward strand.
GGTCTCCAACACTCACCGAGACCTCGTATCGTGATCATATCAGAACATCGGCGTGACTTCTCACGACTATCTCATAGTCCAAGTCACCATATTCTTATTATCACATATTTATTTACCAACTTAATTATTTCGGTTTGTCCTCCATTTCGACCAAGACCTGATAGTGGGACCTGCTACGAACCGTTGCTCTCGATAGACTTAATACACTCTGCAGAGGTAGCACACTGTACCCACACCACGGAACCCATGGCCTCGTCATCCCATTCAGGTGGGCCAACGACATTCCGACGAAACCAACCTACTGCCATGACGCTATCCCGGCCACTCCGACCCAATCCCCAACGGGCTGGTCCTGGGTGGCCCGTGTCTACCAAAGACACCCCGACCATCGTCGTGGTCAACTCCCACTCAGGGACACTCCCACTCGGGGAGTGGTAACAAAAATCTAAAAAACGAGCACACAAGGTTATGTCCGCTTACCTGATCAGGGTAAGCACGCCCATAACCTTCCCTAGCGGGAGGCACCGGCGAGAGGTCACGACAGTAGCTTGCATTAAGGCCTTCCCACAAAGGCAAATGTGGCTGCACTGAAAAAGTTCGATTTGGTGGCACTCTGACTCGATCCCATCGATGACGGAGGAGGTTTGTTATTATTAAGTCATTTTAATTCCTTCTCCATCATCATGAACATGAATGCAACAATGAGCATGCAGCATACAATTGCATGAACAAAATATTGAACTACTCAAGTGCACAGCTATAGCATAAAGAACATGACAATACCAAGTAATAGCATATCAACGGTGCATTACAATCCTCATAACATTGTATAACGATCAAATGCAAATAAAGTAGAGTAGTGACATGGCATTATCAATAACAACATTTTAATTAGCTTGGCAAAAGATATCATGAAAACACAAGCATGCATAACAGGCATAATAACTGCAGACGAAAATGATGTGAAACAACTGCAACTACACACACACAAGGTGCAAGCAAAGTCAACATGCAAGTTCGGGGCTCATGATAAGAGGTTGGCTTGCCTGGCGGTCGAGGAATACTCCGAGAAAAAGTGCGAAACGATCGCGAAAAGATTTGCCGGAAACAGTTCCCTCTCGGAGGGGCTGTTTACGTGCAAGGGAAAAATGGTCATTTTCACTATGTGAAAATATTATGGAAATGATACCAACGGAAAGAGCTCGATGGACAGAGAACGAGAGCATTGGAATCACCTCAATCGGAGTTATGGCTGCAAAGATACGGCCGTTTGAATGACAGGGACTAATCTGTAAAATAAATATTCACAGACAGGCCCTTGTCGGTCAAATCAGAAAGCGCAGTAAGGAAAATACGTTTTGAGAGAAGGGAAAGCGCAGTACTGACCGTAGGCAACAGAAAGTACGTTTTCAGAAAGCGAAAACGTATTTCTGTTAGAAGGCACGGCGAAGTACGCTTTCCGAAGGCGAAAGCCCATCCGACCCGAGGTGTCTCCACTTACGCCAGGTCAGCGAGCCAGGTCAACCCCTGGGTGGCTGACTTGTTGGGCCAGCATGGAGGTGGGGCCCGCCCGGTCGGTCTCCTTCTTCCTCCCGCGCGGTGCTCGCCTGGCCGAGGGAGCAGGCGCGCCCCGACGGCGACCGCTGGCGCATCCGGCCATCCTAGGAGACGGGCGACCTACCGATCTTCTCAGGAGGAAGAGGCGCATCTAACGGGGGTAACCGATGCCCCCGACGAGCGCCGGACAGAGGGCAGCAGGGCCTGCGGCGGAGAGGGGGTTCGGTCGTCGGTGAAATGGGGCTACGGTGGAGGACATGAGAGGCCGAGGCCACGGGGAGGCTCGCCGGAGCATGGGGGATGCAGTGGTGGTGGAGGAACGGAGGGGGGAGCTCGGGAGCACTGGAATCGGGCGAGACCCGAGGCGGCGGCTATGGCGATGGGGAGGGGGACAGAGTTGGCTTGCTCGGAGAAGGCTCGGGCTGGCTATTTATAGCCGGGGCAAGGAGGGGAGGAGGTGGAACGCGGCGGGCGACATGTCCGCGCGTCGGCGACGGCGCAGTGTCGGCAGGCGCGGCCAAGGCCCATGGGAAGGCGACGGGGAGGATCAAGACGAGCAGCAGAGGCTCACGGAGACGAGCAAGGCTCGAGGACAAGAGGAGGAAGCGGACACCGGCGAGGAAGAGGACGAGCTCACGGGCATGCACTGTTCGAGCGTTGGCACGGCTCACCGGAGAAGAAAACGATGGGGCCAGAGGTCTGGAGGGAAGAGGACGCCGAGGGGGAACTGCTGGGCATTAATGGCGAGGCCAGAGACGGTCGGAGCAGCGCTGCCGACAAGAACAGTGGCTAGACCACCGTTTTGGCTGGCTGCCCTCGTAGTCACCACTGGCATGGCGCGCTCTGGGGTTTTAACTGATGTAAATTCATGTCTACCGCGTAGTCTCCTTCCAGCGTGGAGTGTTACCGTGGTGAAAGATCGGGCAGAGACAAATGGAGATGAGTGAAACAAGCTCCACAAGTTTACTGTTGCAAACTTGGCAACATCCTAGAGATTAAACCAGAGAGGGTAAATGGTAAACTTGATGTCCGGGAGGCTTGGGGTAGAGAGGACTACGGTCCTGGGAGTTTTGAGGTAAAATGGACAACTATTTACCATAGTTGCTGTACAACCACCAAAACTGACCCACAAACTTAATCATGATGAAACACTCACTAGGAGTGATGGATTGGGCTATAACTTGGCAAAGCCTGATGATTTGAACATACCATGATGCTGTAGAAAGTTCATACCAAATGGACTCACCAAAATGGTACTTCCTTCACAGCTATCATTTCTGTCCAAAAACTTCAGAAAAATCCTCAGGGCAATTGGTCAAGTGAAATGATCCACAATCTTGTGGAGATATGTTATGTGAGTAGGAGAAGGCCTGGAAAAACTATCAGCCATAATGGAGCAACATAAAATACACTTTCTTCACAAACTGAAAATTTGGCCACAAAAAAAGAATTGCTCCTGTGCTTACATAGTTCAATGAAATGAACTGAATTTGGGTGGAGGATGATGATGTGAGATATAGGAGAGGATGGCAAAGTTTCATCCCATTTTGAAACTCTATGAAGGTACTTCCTTCACAAAGTTGCATTCTGGTCAGAAACTTTGAAAAATTGCACATGGAGCTAGGATGAATGGATTGAGCTCATATTTGTCATACATGGGTTATTTATCAATGTTCAACACCCTGCCAAATTGCAGCTCAATTGGATTTAGGAATCAAGCACTTCCTTTGCAAAATTTCAGAGAAGGCAGAAACTTGCATTAGATCATGTGCCAAATTTTTTAACTGAGGAACATGATATTAGGTTGGAACTAGTGATTATATAGCAAGGACAGGCTCCACAATTTATGTGGGAATTTTCTCTGCTATAAAAATAGTAGTTCCTTTGGAAATTGGCAGAAATGCAATATTGGCATTAAATAGGAAAAGGCAATTTTGCTTATTTAATTATGGCCAATATACTTGCCAGAGCTTGGATTAGGCATAAGCATCAACTCCACCAATTCTCATGAATTTAGGAGATGGCTAGATATGCCTTTGGATTTTATTCCTCAGAAAGGCAAGAAAAGGAATAAATCATAATTCAAAAATATTGCATTGGACTTAGCAATATTTTTGCATATCCAAGGTTAAGAAAGATAGGATGATCTCTGGGATCAATTGGGAGGATCAACAGAACAAGGAAAATGGTGGCTCCTTTGTAATCACAAGGGCATATACAAATTCCAAAAATTTGGAATTTGGGTTTGAAAGGATTTGAGCTGATGCAAATGAGGTCTTGCCCACTGAAAAAGGCATGAGCAAGGTTTTGAAAGGTTGGAAATGACAAAATTTCTCAAAGTCATCCAACAAACTCAGGAGAAAATTTCGAAAGTGAGTGCCAGGAGAGAATAACAACACAAAAATTGATAACCCAATTTTGGGGTTGTTACAGATTTAAATACTATATCTTTGCTGACTTGGAAGAGAGAGATGAGGAGAGAGAAGAGAAGCGGGTTGTAGACTTTTTTTGCGAGGAAAGAGTGAATATATTAGCTAGCAATAGAGATACAATCGGTTTTCATAGCTATGGCAATTTCCTGAGGCAGATTTCTTAGCCAAACTGCAGTTTTCACCTGCTCTCTACCTAGCTATGCTAAGCCATGGCTCACAGAGTTGGCTTCGCGATTTTGACGATCGAGACATCTCTTTCCTGAAGAATTTCACAAATATTCTGGACACGCGACGTATAGCGCGACATGTTGGGGATGGAGGATTGCACCAGTGCAACAACTTCAACACAGTCCGTCTCCACGGACACCGGAAGTGGCGACCACTAGAGGGCAAGGGCCAGGCACTCCTCCATCGTAGCAAGTTCTGCGTACACGGCGTCAGCTCATCCAAAGAGGTACCTGCATGCAACGAAGATCGAGGATCCAGCACTGTCACGAAGCGCCATGCCCGTTCCTGCTGACCCGTCTGGAATGAACGATCCATGCACATTGAGTTTGACCCCGTCAGCGGGCTGTAGACTTACAGCCGGCTAGCACATGCCCCAAGAAGCTATGTGAGACTGTATGGTGGGCCATATGATAGAAAAGTAGTACTTCCTAGTAGCCCACTACTATACGTGTTGGCTATTATATTGACTATAGATGACATGGCGAGATGTTATAGCCAGCAGCTTGATATATTATTAACCATGCTCTAAAGGTTAGACGATGGAGAGGATAGAGAGATCGTAGACCTGGGACCCACCAGTAAGTGAGTCAACGGTCATGCACGTGTTGACAAGGCACTCCCTCTACTCTACTCAACGTAATACTGTATAAAATAAAGTTATGGGACAAAGCCAACAACTGTTGTTGTTTCAGCCTATCGACCTACGCTTTGTAGTCCAGGTTGCCTATTCGAATCTCGTCTTTCAGATTTGTTAGTTTTAGGTCCAAATTTGATCAATGACAAGTGGGACCCCCATGTGTTGTTCCGATATTTCAGTGTAGGATGCTTTTTTTTGAAAAAACTCTTTGCGCGGTTAGACAAGTAACGACATGAGTTACACGTATTTTGCAAGTTTACGAACAAAAATGACAGTGGCATAGAATATCACATCCACCCCGTAGCTTTGATGCTATGGTGATACGAGTTTTTACATCGTTGGAACTGAGATCGAATGGCTTGGGAGTAGTCTTTGTAATTATGCACAATTTTGAAACTCTCCATGGTTTTTTTGCAAATAAAACATTCAGGCCTCGTGTGTGCCACTGCATCTTGGATCCAACGGCTCCCCGTTGCTCATATTAGGTGCTCCCCGTAGCTTAATTAGCCGCTACGGTTATACGAGCACCTAGGTCATATGATCTTTGATCAGATGCCGCATGCGTAGTACTTACTTGGTGCGCAATTCCCAAACTCTCTCAGGCGTATATTGCAAAAACATTCAAACCTCCTACTGTGAGCTGTTAGATCTCCGTGAACTCATATCACCATAGAAGCTACGGTGTGGGAGCACCTCATATTCTCCTGTGCGAGAAAACATCAGGTGCTCTCGCAACTTGGATGCTACGGTGATACGACCTTCGAGGTCGTTTGATCTGAGATCCAATGGCATCTGAGCAATCTTTGTGCTTATAAGCAGTGGCCGAACTCTTTGGGGGCTTTTCTGCAAAAAAAAAATCAAACCACCGAGGAGTTGTTGGATCACAAATCCAACAGCTCCGAAGAGCTTGTATCACCAAAGCATCTAAGGTGTGGTAGCACATGTTATTCATCTTGGATGCTACGGTGATACGAGCTTCGAGGTCGTCAGATATGGGATCCAAGGGCATCTCAGTAATTATTGTACAAACTATGTGCAATTCTCAAACTCATTAAGGTTTCCTGTAAAAATATTAAGACATCCTATGAGCTGCTATATCTCAGGTCTACAAGATCCAAACAACTCGTATCAGCATATAGCATCTAAGGTGTGGGGGCACATGATATTCTCCCGGGGAGGGGGGGGGGGTGCACAACCAATCGGTGTTTGGGAGGGTGGGGACAAATATAATCTAAACAATCCTAAACAGAGCTTCACAATTTTATCTAAGGTCGAGGGGTTAACCCCCGACAATCTACATAGCTTCGCCTAAACACAACATTTGCATGTACTCCCTCCGGTCCTTTTTAGTTCGCATATAAGGTTTGTCTGAAGTGAAACCTCGTAAACTTTGACCGAATTTGTAGAGAAAAATACCAACATTCAGAATGTGAAATCAACAACATTAGATGAGTCGTGACTTTACTTTTCATATTGTATAAATTTAGTATTGTAGATATTAATATTTTTCATATAAATATGGTCAAAATTTATGAAGCTTGACTTCAGACAATTCTTATACGCTGAGTAAAAAGGACCGAAGGGAGTATGTAGTACTAGACTTAATATTCATGTTTCAGTTTCTTGTTCATTTTAAATATTGAATTGAGGACCATGCATGTCTTACATTTTACTCCCTTCTTTCCTAAATATTAGTCTTTTTAGAGATTTCAAATGGACTGCCACATACGGATATATATATAGACATATTTTAGAGTGTAGATTCACTCATCTTGCTCCGTATGTAGTCACTTGTTGAAATCTCTAAAAGATAAATATTTTGGAAGATAAGGAGTATTTTTGAATCCGTGTCATACATGCATGCTTTGGAAAAATAGATGCACTATACTTATTGGATTGTTGTTGTGTTCGTGTGTGTGTGTGTGTGTGTGGTCATATGCTTGATACATACAAAGTTTTCTCACCACCATACCGTTCATCTTTTAAATTTGAATTCGCAATGGAAAACTTACTAGGGATACCATGAATGTGAAATCCACATTGAGATCACTATATCAGAAACTCACTATAATTCAAGAACTCGTCATAAATCAATTACCATGTTAAGATTACTATTTGCAAGGAAAATATGGGCATTGAATACACATAGATTCGTTAGGCAATTTAAAAGATTCCTTTCGTATTCTCGAATGGTAGGACCCAAGGGCATACCACCCAGACCCTGGCTCATGTTGATCCTAAAAAAAACCGGGCTCGTGTCCTTCTAGTGGCGTGCGTGGTATGCACATTAGCCAACCCCAACCAGTCGAGCCTCCGCATTTCGAGTCAAAATATATGGCGGCCAGAATTCCAGCCCTAGGAAATTCCCCTCATGTCCCCGGTCCATAATGACTACCGATGAACAATGGAGGGATGCTTTAGTAACTAGACAACGTTACCTACCGTGCCGAGCATGGTTCAATTCCCTCGGTCGCCGCTACTCAAGGTCACCCGTCAACTCCATTGCCTAGTACTAATAGGAGTACTACACCAGGATGAGCATGGAATTGAGCCCGTTTGTTCGTTCCTAGTACTTGAGTTAATATATCAGGCAATGCACTCGTACGGAGGGATTATCCTTTTACTCTGCATATATAACTTGTCTGAAGTCTAACTACGCAAAATGTCTGACCAAATCCTTTCTTAAGAAATACAACATGAAAGATGAATCGCTTGAAAATTTGTTGCATGATGCAGGTTATGATATTGTTTCGAATCCTGGATTTTAAATTTCGGAAAATCCAAAAGTGACTGAAAATTCATGAAACTGAGCATGGTCACGTGATATGGCACAAATATTCCTACGTATTTTTTTTCTTCAATTTGAGACAAGCTGCTTATGGGAAGTTGCACAAATGAAGAGCCAAGGTATTTTGGAACAAAGACCTATCACGTTAAGGCGAACACTTTCACTATTGAAACCATGGGCGTTTACATGCCGCCACGAGTCCTGCTTCTCATTGGCAGGTGCCGTCCGAGCAAGTGTGTGAGTCGGCGAGAGGCGTGCAAGCAGACTGCTGCGCCGGCTGACCGGGAGGCATGCGAGCAGACCGCTGCGCAGGCTCACCGGGAGGCGAGCCCTTTGACCAGGCTCCGCCGCCCACCTTCGTCCCAACTACTCCCACTTTTAATGTTGCCGGTGCTGCAGTTTAAAATCAACCCCGCACTACCCAGTATCGCTACAATCTTCTCTCTTCCTCTCCGATTCTCCTGTCGTCTACCTCCAACCAGCCTGACCTAACCGTACGCCATGCCGCATCACGATGGTCTGCCATTAGTCTTTCAGTTTCCTGAGGAAGACACCTAGCCGGAGTCTCAAGAACATAAGGTGCTTTGGGACGAGCTGAAACCAGCCTTGCAGGAAGACGCCACGCCTGTCCCCGCTCCTGTTCTCGCTCCCGTCGCACCGACTGCGCTAGTGCCCATCCCCGTGGCATTGATGGGCTGGGAGCCGCACATTGTCGCCGAGCTTGATGCTACGGGGTTCCATGAGGTCCCCGCCGACTTTCACGCACCCATGCACCTGTCAGAGCATGTGCCTGCGCGTGCACTGACGCATGCGCCCGTGCCGGTGCACCTGCCAGCGCATGTGCCTGCGCATGCACTGACGTGCACGCCTGTGCACACAAATGTCTCTGCTGCGCCGTTGCCAGCGCCTGTCCCCGCACGGGTGCCAGTGCCCCCTCAGCGGCATGGATGGCCGCCGTCGACTGCTTCCTTGCACCGCGCCAGTCGCCTCCTCACGCCTGTTGATTCACTCCTGGAGACCGAAGTCCAGAACATTGTGGACTTCCTTGAAGCTAGGGCCAACATCCAGGAGTACGCCAACAACGGCGCAAAACGTCGCCGTCGGTCAGTGGCCCGACGACACACAGAGCATGGCAGAGGAGCTGCTTGCCACCGCAAGACGGCCCCGCCGCCGTCGCGTAATCTAAATTTGCCATGAAAAATGTTCAGATTGCCATGCTTAAAATCCGAACATTTATCATTTCCATTTATTTTAGATCGATCATCGTATGAATGTAAAGTCGGAGTCAGACTGAATGACATCTATGGTTTGATCGATTGAATGTTCTGCTAGAGCCGTATCAAATTAAATATAAAACGTCATCAAGCCACATGTATTCCTTCTCATCCAACGATCTAGACTGCTTCAATGTCGAGCGCTCAATACATTTAGCATGTAGTTCATTTCATGCCAACATAGTGCTAATCACATAATAACACGCAAATAATATCCTACTTAATATCCGCATGCACTTAATATACTTACAAATTAACGTGCATTACACGTACACATTGACTAGTACTACTAGTACGTGAAAATGGTGCCGTAACTTGTGAACGCGTCCAGATATGGTCAACGGCAACATCGCCCGGGAGTTCTTCGTGTTTGCCCGTGCGTCTAAACGTAGAAGGGTAGGAGAGAGAGAGCACACATGGAACCCACTAGTAAGTGAAGGCGGATAGTACGTGCTAACGAGCCGGTCCAACTAATATACTAAAAATAATATTACATGTTATCCATTAAATAGGCTGTGGTAATATAAAAACATTGTATGAACAAAGGGGGGTACAACAAACATTGTTGTTCTACATATGTTGCCTATTGACGTGCGGCTTGAAGGCCCTGGTCGCATGTTCGATCCTCGTCCTTTTTAATTTTTCATTTATATATGGGTCCAAATTTGTTTCATGACAGGTGGGTCCCTCGGTGTGTAGTTTGTAGCACTTTAATTTGTGGGTCGAAATTTGTTCCATTACAGGTGGACTATCGGTGTGTAGTTTTTTAGCTTATTTTTAATAATTAAAGAGAACAACCGAGTTTTTTGCAATAATACCATGGTGCAACGTTGAAGGTGAGAAAGGACGTGCGAGAGAGCGATGCCCGAGCCAGAGGGAAATCAATTGGGGGAGGTGTGGGGGTTGCAATGGTGTTTGGAGTAGTTGTAGACCAAAGGCTACGAAAATATAATCTAAACCCACCGGAATAAATGCCTACACAAATTAATCCAAGGTTAGAGTCACCCTCGCAATGTAAATAGCTCCGACTTTGTGAGGGATGGAAAGGTAGCTTCAATGTGTGGAAGATACGGCGTGAGAAAGCGAGGTCAATCGAGACACATATAGATAGAGAGACAAATTCAGTGTGGTCCGACATTCATTGAAAAGATATATATGCTCTGGAGAGATATTGTCCTATTGAGCTTTTGGGAAGGGTGAGGGCTGTAAGATAGAGCTTGAGAGATGATCCAGTCACAGACATGTACATATATTTTGTGCGTGGGAGGAAGCAAGGTCAATAGATTACATATATAAAGGGAGAGAGATTGAGCAAGTGTGGGTCGTCTGTTCCCACACGAACACGTCACCGTGTACCTCCAACGCCGAGGGTGATGCACCGCAGCTCACGTCGAAGGAGACCCGTCCGGAAGCGCGTTACGCAAGCTATCCAGCAGGCGCTTTTCAGGACCCGAAACACCACGCGCCCGGGAGGGACCCCGTATGGACGCGTGGCGGCTATGGGCTGCCCTAGGTCGGTTCGCCCGCCCCTAGAGCCTCGAAGAGCGTGGCCCTTCAATACGAAGAACGAATGAAGGACGAGAAAGAACAAGGGAGAGATGTAAAACTAGGGTAAAAAGTAGATGCGTTTTGCGATTTTGTGTTGTTGTTCAATCGGCCGTCACCCCTTAGGTATATAAGAGGCGGCTGGACTTCCCGTGCAAGGAAAAGGTTTGGATTCACGTCCAAAACCCTAGTCAAATTCGGATTGGTTTTGTCCGAACTTTCCAAAACTGTTCGGTTTAAACTGGCTGCACCTTGCGGGTCTTTTTTGTGGTGGTAAATGACCTCGGATGAAAACGAGCCCAAAAGAAATCTTGACCGTTTCGACGAGGAGAACAACTTTCATGTTGAACGTTTTTCCATACGGGGCAGTATTGGGGTCATAATGAGCCAAATAGTGTTCTGAATACAAAATCTCAGTATTTCGAATACAACTTCGGACTTCGAGATGAGATCGGATGGCGATGGCCCAAACTTCAAAGATGTTCATATCGACAATACGAAACTTTTTTATGTAGACCACTTCTCCATTTGAGGCTATATTAATTAAGTTCTTGACCGTGCCAAAATCTGGTGTCAACACATGCCCCTCTGTTTTTCGGCACAACTTGGATGCCGAAAAATAATTTGCCCAGAGTTTGTTCTAATGACGATGTCAACACTCCGTCATCCATTTATATGTGCTTAGGGCAACAACTATATATCGGCCATGATTTATGCTAAGGGCGATAGTCATATATCGGCCATGTCTTTGCTTAGGGCGATAGTTATATATCGGTCGTTGATTTTAACTTCTTGTTCACATCATTCCTTGTAACCGATTACCACCAATCGGCTTTAAAGATATGGGAATGAAACCGTTCCTTGTAGCACTAAGGAAATCAAACTCCGAGAGGTCACGCCCTGTTAAGCAAGTAACATCGGGATGATTCCAATCCACTGATGCATCGGCCAAAGCAACACAAGCCGAATTATCCGCGTGAATGACTTCTACCTCATCATCGACCCATTGTATTAAGAATTGATGCATGGTAGATGGCACACATTGGTTAGCATGAACCCAATCGCGGCCTAATATAACATTATAGTTACCTTGCACCTCGGCGATGAAGAATGTGGTGGCCAAAGTTTTACTTCCCACGGTGAGTTCCATGCACATCACACCTTTGGCCTCTGTCTTTTCTTTACCCTCAAATCCATTAAGTACCATATTGGTCTTCATCAATGCATCATCATCTAACCCCAACTTCTTGAAGACCGAGTAGGGCATAAGATTTACCACGGCACAACCATCAACAAGCATCCTAGCAACCGGCGATCCGTTAATATGACCTTTGAGGTACAACGGTTTCAAGTGTTTCACCGGTTCTTTTGGCTTCTCAAAGATAGCATTCTTAGGACCAAAATCCAGCTGGGCTACCTCCCCTTCTTCACCTGTAGCACGAAGCTCGGCAGGTAAATAATATACCATATTAATATCCATACCTTCCTGAACCGGCGTAGATTCATAATCCACCATCTCATCTTCATCTCCCAATGTGTATATTGGGCTTAAAGTTTCCTCAATTGAAGGGGATGTTTCAGGTGGTGTGGACGATGTAATAGGGGTCGCATCATCCTCTTTCGGTGGTGAAGGTATTGCTGCAGCTAATGTAGAAGCATCTGTGTTTTGTTTTTGTTAGGCCTCCACACTTGTTTTGTGAGTGCCATGGGCCGAATTTCACTAAACAATTCGTCCCTTTGCCTCTCCTCTTTATGCTCTACCTTCTCGTGGTTCCTCATGCGTTGTAATCTTCTTTTCATGGTCTTAGTTAAACCGGGAGGACACCACTTAGGTTGAGTATATTTGGGATCCCTTGGTTTGGCCTTGCTTGTGCTCGCCTCATGATCATTAACCATGGAACCCTACTAAACAATAAAAATATTACCATTAGAAGTAGCCCGATTACCAACAACCGGCTTTTCGATCTCCTTTTGCTTGTCACATTCTGCAATTTCCGCATCAGGTGACTTAACACGCCGCACTTTTTTGTTGGCCTTGCTTGGATACATTTTTGTTGGCTGATTAGCACCATATCTCATACAGCCTTGTGTGGGATAATACAGCCTCTCGGGAGCAAGCCTTCTAGGTGCTTCCCGCCCCATATGAAAAGCATAAGGAGCCACTGGGGGCTGCCCCCATCCTCCACTGAAGCCTCTCATGTAATATGGCGCATAGGAGGGTTGTAACATCCATGTCGGTGCCCATGACCCATATGGCCTTGCATAGCGTCGAAACCCTTGCTCCGGAGGCAACCTTGAACGCGTTGAATGTGATGGCCGATTAGAACTAGAACCGTCTGCTTGACTTGCATATTTGGATAGCAACATATCAAAAGTTGGCCTGATTCTCTTGTGCTTAGCTTCACTCTTTTCCCACTTGCCAACTTCTGAATTCTTGGGCTTGATAAATCTAACATGAGTATCTTCTTGTACTTGTGGTTGCCCCCCGAGTAAAGGATTTTTACGGTGATCTTCAATACTTCTTTTCCATCGGGTTGCTTATCAAGCACAACCTCTTGTCCCAAGACTTTGTCGCCCTCCTTGCCTTTCCTCGGTTCACCAATAACAACGTTATCTTTATTAGCAGATTCGGCTATGCTAGGCCGAATCAACATTTTCTTTCCCTCCAAGTCCATGGTGTTTATCGGGAAGGGTTGTTTATCAACTTGCATCTCAGCAAAATTCAATCATTCGTCATTGATGGCCGATTGTATCTGTCGACGAAAAACATTCAATCGTTAGTAGCATGAGAAAATGAATTATGGTACTTGCAATAAGCACGCCGTTTCGGCTCCTCAAACGGCGGTATGGTGTGTGGTATTCTAATCATCTTATCTTGCAAGAGAGCATCAAATATTTTATCACACTTTGATATATCAAAAGTAAACCTCAGCTCGTCATCATGATTCTTGTGAATCGGCTTAAGAGCATTGCACATATAGGGTTTGGCCTTTGAGGACCAAACAAATTCAGTAGTATAGACATCAACCTCATCGTTCGAATTATCATCATTGTGTTCAACCATATGCATTCTAGGACGATCGGTTGTAGACCTATGAACCGCTTTACTTCGACTCTCTTGTGCCAAAGCTTTTTGTAAGACTTGATTAATGCTCAAAAACTCATAACTTTCTAACCTCTCTTTAATGTGAGTTTTCAAACCATTAAGAACAAGATCTGCCAAGTCTCTCTCAGTTATCACTAAGCTATAACATCGGTTCTTTATATCTCTAAATCTCTTGACGTAATCGGTGACCGATTCATCATGTTTCTGCCTAATCGATGTAAGATGTGACAACTTTAGCTTATTATCGCCGCTATAAAAGTGATCATGAAACTTTTGCTCTAATTGCGACCATAAGAGAATTGAGCCTTGTGGTAAAGCAGCAAACCATGAAAATGCGGTACCAGTTAAAGATAATGGAAATAAACGCACTTTCAATTCTTCTATGGAACCTGATTCACCCAACTGCGCTAGATACTAACTAACATGCTCCCAAGTTGTTTTCGTACCCTCACCACTAAATTTAACAAAATTAGGAACCTTATAACCTTGAGGGTAAGAAATTGCATCGAAGTGTTTAGGGTAAGGCTTTTGGTACACACGACTCTTTACTTTTGGCTCGTTTCCGAAAGTTTCTAGAAACATCTTATGCAAATCCTCCCTTAATTTAGCTAAAATTGGATCCGAGGTAGATGAAGATGTTTGTGGTAATGACATAGGAGCAACCTGAGTACTAGTTATTGGTGCAACTTGTGGGATGGGCACCGAACCATAATTCGGTGGAGGACCAAACATGCTTGCGCTTATGGGTGGTGTGACAAAGTGATTCGGCATAGACGCCGAATTGGGCACACTCGTAATAGGATTAGGGTATGTAGGTGCAGCCACAAGCTGGTTGGTTTGAGTAGGGTAAAAATTCAACGGCATATTATATTGTGGTTGCATAGGTGGTGCCGATGAAATAGGTAAAATCGGAGTAGGGTTTTCAGATATACCAACAGTACCACTAGATGATGGAGGCATATTTTTCTGAGCATTAGCACTAGCCGCAAAAGAATTATATGCCATCATATTACCCTTACTAACAAGACTTTCAATCACAGCCACTTGCTCTGGAGAAAAAACTTTACTCACAGTGATTACATCTTGTTCGTCGATGAGGGGAGGAAGATTTACGTTTCCAACCGGAGTGATGTTGCCTTGACGGTCCTTCTTGAAACTTGAAAGAAACGCTTCCAAATCCTCCTCCCCACGCTTCTTCTTGAGCGCCTCAAAAGCCTCTTCACGCTGCTTCTTGCGTGCTTCGTAGGCTTGGTGATGTTCATCCGATAGTTCCTCAAGACCGGGCTTAATGATGTTATCGGCATCAACTTCTGAGGGCTTGGGGAGATTAGACATGGTTGATGATGATTCTTGATCTTTCGTCCCCAGTGGAGTCCCCCAAAAGTGTGTTCGCACATGAACACGTCACCGTGTACCTCCAATGCCGAGGGTGATGCACCGCAGCTCACGTCGAAGGAGACCCGTCCGGAAGCGCGTTACACAAGCAATCCGGCGGGCGCTTTTCAGGACCCGAAACCCCACGCGCCCGGGAGGGACCCCGTCTGGACGCGCGGCAGCTATGGGCTGCCCTAGGTCGGTTCGCCCGCCCCTAGAGCCTCGATGATCGTGGCCCTTCAATACGAAGAACGAACGAAGAACGAGAGAGAAAGAACAAGGGAGAGATGTAAAACTAGGGTAAAAAGTAGATGCGTTTTGCGATTGTGTGTTGTTGTTCAATCGGCCGTTACCCCTTAGGTATATAAGAGGCGGCTGGACTTCCCGTGCAAGGAAAAGGTTTGGATTCACGTCCAAAACCCTAGTCAAATTCGGATTGGTTTTGTCCGAACTTTCCAAAACTGTTCGGTTTAAATTGGCTGCACCTTGCGGGTCTTTTTTGTGGTGGTAAACGACCTCGGATGAAAACAAGCCCACAAGCAATCTTGACCATTTCGACGAGCAGAACAACTTTCATGTTGAACGTTTTTCCATACGGGGCAGTCTTGGGGGCATAATGAGCCGAATAGTGTTTTGAATACAAAATCTCAGTATTTCGAATACAACTTCGGCCTTCGAGATGAGATCGGATGGCGATGGCCCAAACTTCAAAGATGTTTATATCGACAATACGAAACATTTTTATGTAGACCACTTCTCCATTTGAGGCCATATTAATTAAGTTCTTGACCGTGCCAAAATCTGGTGTCAACAATATGAATATGTCGAATTGGGCTCAAACATGGAGATATATCGTTTGTGTCCGAGAAAGAGCGAGGTCAGTCGAGACATAGAGAGAGAGAGAGAGGGAGAGAGAGCGAGAGAGTGAGAGAGATTGAGCGAGCATGGCCCACCATGAGGTCGAAAGAGTGGGGGGGGGGGGCTTGGATGGACTGACCTAGATAGACAATCTGCGTGAGTGAGTATAGAGTGTGTCGATCGAGGCCCGAACTGGGAGATATATCATTTGTGTGTGAAAGAAAACGAGGTTAATCGAGACTCAGATAAACAGAGCAAGATTGAGGGAGTGTGGCCCGCCTTGCGGAACAAATAGTGAGACAGTCTCGAGGGAGTGACCTAGATAGACAACGTGCGTGCGTGCGAACGAGAGGTTGGGGGGCTAGATAGGCAATGCATGTATCTAGCGAGAGAGGGTGGGAGGGAGAGAGAGAGAGAGCTCAGAATGGGGTGCGATGGCTGGTGTGTGAGGTAAATACATTTGGTAACAAAGTGGAAAAAAGGGGGTTGTGTAGTTGAGAGAGTTAGAGATCGAAACATGGAGAGAAAGAATGAACGTGTGTCGGAAACCGATAGCTTTCTAAGGTGGTTAGCAGAGGAAGATTGACTGATACAGGAAGTATGTAGTGTGTGTGCCGAGGGGGGGTGGGGCTACAAACAACATTTGAATGTAGATAGTACGAGACTTAATATCGATGTTTCAATTCGGTGTACATTGTAAGATTTGAACTGAGGACCATGCATTTGGGTAATTATTTCGGATTCGTGCAATACTAGGTTTGGAAAAGTTGACATTGACTCGATTGTTGTGCTATTTTGTAGGTCATATGTTTGAATCCATCCAAAGTTTTCTCACTACCATGGTGTTCATCATATACATATGAATTTGTATTAAAAAGTAGCGTGGATACCGTGAAATGCGAAATCCACGTTAGAATTGGAGATCGCTATGTGACACACACTCTAATTCAAATAACTAATTATGTGACACACACTCTAATCCAAGTTAGCGTGGATACTGTTTCGATTTTTTTTCAAGTAACTCCTCATTAATTAATTTATAGTACCTCCTTTCGAATGACTAATTATTTGCAAGGAAAACACGGGCATGGTAATACATACATATTCGTTTGCAAATGAAAGAAGATTCATTTGCATTCTCAAATGTAGGCGCACCAAGCAGACCAGGGTCGTGTCGTGGTGGTCACGTGTGTCGTACGGACGCTTAGCACCCAGCCACCCACCCCCCCCCCCCGCCACCCCCCCCCCCCAAAAACAACGATGACAAAATAAGTTCGTGTTTCCACGTTTCAGATTGAAATATTTGGCGGCCCCAATTCCGGCCCTGCAAAATCTCCCTTCTCCACCATCCACTTCCGCGCCTAGATTGCTCAAATCCCTAATTCGCCGTCAACCCAAGCAAAGTTCGAATCGCTCCTCGTCTCGTCTCTTTCCCCACCTCTGTGCCGGACGACGATGACGAAGACGACGGTCACGCTTCACCACCGCACCGGAGCTACCTCATCTACGCCCTCGTCCACCGCACCGGGTGGTCCACCGACAACGTCGGCCGTTGAAACCGATGTGCCTCACAGACACCGACTTCCACCGCATCAAGTGCGCTTCACCGATGCCGTTTCCCACCTCACCGGGGCAACTTCACCGAGCACATCGTCGCACCTTCGCCCACCGAGGCTGTTGGGCCTTCACCAACGGTCTCGTCCACCGCATCATAGCGCTCCGCTGCCACTCAAGATCTGCATCCGTGCGCGGCCAGCCAACGCCAGCGCATCACCCTCAGCGGCTCTAAAGTGACCCGCACTCTAGATAGGCGAGCAAGCCCAAACGCCGGCCCGAACTAGGTATCCACACATCACTCCCTTGTGCACTGTTCCGATGATGTTTGGATATCCTTTCACTGCTCTCTTAGCTTACACGCCTATGCAACTCTGACTTAAACTCTTATTTCTTCTGGAGATATCATCTGAAATAAGCAAAACCATTTTTTAGCGAAGCATGATGGCACTACGGGATCTGGTACACATCCTGCACACATGTATAACCTTGTAAGTATCTGTCCTCCGGTACAACAGCAAGGTCGATTCCTCTTATTTGATCAACCATTCGTCGTGTCAAAAATGCAGAGGGGGATGCAAGGAGCACAAGGCATGCACATCCAAGCAAGTGGTAACATGGACTTGTACATGGAACATCCCAAGCGCAAGCAGAGCTGCAGTGAGCCTGTACAACGAGCTAGCGTAAGTCCCTGCATTTCATTTAATTTGTACTGGCCTACGTGTATTATTTGTGTGTAGTGGCGGATCCACAAATTCAAGTTGCCAGTGGCGAACATTTAACTTAAAAAATATGAAGGCACTTGCCCTCCGGAAATCAACATAACTTTAGAAATCTGAAGCTACATGCACTTTGAAAACCAACTAATGAGCCAAAGTAGTTCAGATTATAAAACACTAAATGATGTAAGCACCAAAAAACACAAAATGCAACATGGTGTACAAGGTCTACTAACATGGTCTGTACCTGCTTGAATTATTCGTTCTCTGGCTGAAAATATCAAAGTGTAATTGCACCTATAACCAGTGCGCAAACTGCATATCAATATATCTATCCTGCACAGGTATGCCAATAGTTTCAAACAACAGATTAGAAAAGTATTTATGCTACGTTGTCATGATACGAGGACTTTCTGGTAGATGGCCGCGACGTTTCCTCAAGCCATGAAAATATACTACAATTTGCTTGTCATCAATGCCTGCAAATCTCTATGTCTCTCTCAACATAGTAGATCATCATTAGACACTAAATCCTTCAATGGGAGCTTGCAAAATGCTTGCATTAGATCCCTCATTAGACACTATATGTTCATCACTAGGAGCATGTACAATGTTTGCCTCAAATCCTTCATTAGCAGTCTGTTCATTAGACACTTCAGGCTCAAGAACAACATGAGCTTGTATGTTTGCACCGGCAACTTGATTAGATACATCAGATTCAGTCAGTTCATTATTGATTGGGGGAGTTATAAAATAAGTAGAAATTGGTTTCATTTTCTCATAGATTCCCTACATACAAGCAGTTTTACAACACTGTCAAGTTTAACTATTGGCCAGAAATTGAACAGTTGAGTTAGATATAATCAGGGATGTGATGTACCTGCTCGTTGCGCATGCTGCTCTTGCAAGTTGCGACTGTGCATTTGCGCAAGCTCGATGCCATGCCCGTGCTGCCACCGCTGCCTCCCACACAGGCTACACCCAGGGTTGGATCTTCATCTTCTTGTCCTTCCATTCGCTTGAAGCCCAGTGACCGCCCTCCAACGAGGGCACGAGGAAGTGCTGTGTCGGTCTGTCCAACGGCGGCTAGGTTAGGAGCAAACCAGACTGGAGGCTGGAGCGAACGAATTGGGATTTTTCCTGCCGTCGATCGATATGGGAGGCGCTCGTTTGGGCCGCGAGCCTGCTATAGGGCCTGCCTTGCACTTATGTTATTGGCCCATCCAAATTGAAATGTTTTTCTTCATTTTTTACATTGCCTGCTCGTGCGTTGGGACGAACAAAGCTAGCCTGGGCCAACCTAAACGACTCAAACTAGGTGCACACTTTCCAGCCACCCGAGGCGGGCTCCCATACCAGCCCTGTCGGATTACGGGTTCCGGCAAACCCTTGAGGTTCGAACACTGGGGTGTGCACGAAGATCTCTCTCCCCATAGCTCACACTCTCATAACGATCTCAAGGACAAGCTCGTCGAACCCAAAGAACATGAGACACAAGAGTTTATACTGGTTCGGGCCACCGATGTGGTGTAATACCCCACTCCAGTGTGGTGTGGTGGATTGCCTTGTAGGCTGGGGATGAACAAGTACAAGGGAAGAACAGCTTCCTGAGGAGAGGTGTTCTTGAGCTCGAGGAGCTTGTGTGTGTGAGGATGGTCTGGGTGATCCAAGATTAGTTCTCGATCCGTCCTCGATGGGTCTCCCCTCCTATGGTGGTGGCTTGTCCTATATATAGAAGCCCCGGTCCTCTTCCCAAATGTTTAGGCGGGAAGGGATCCCACAACAGCCAATTTGAAGGAGGACAGCTAGTACAAGCTATCCTGACAAAAGGTGGTCTTCGCCTGGCAAAGGCTCTGGTGGCAACGCCGTCGTGGGCTCCGCGATGACCTCCGTTCTGCCGTCGTGCTGGTTTTGGTCTCGTTGCATTGATATGGAAACCTTTGCCTGACGCCTCAGGACTCCTCGCCTACACCTGCTCCTTTAGTACCAAAGAGGAAACCCATACTTTGCGCCCGCTGGCGCCCGCCTGGCCTTGTTCGTCATGGCCCACGACACGGAAACCTCACCAGGTGCCCCTCGCCTTGATCTCTCCGTTCCTCGCGAGCCAGCCTAGTGAGGCTGCGCTTGAGGAGGTCTTGTGTCATCCCCCTTGCGAGGCTTAGCCCCTCGCGAGGGTCTTGTGTGTTTGCTGATGAAGATGGGCCGTACCAGGCCGTTAGAGGAGCCAAGCACTGGGCCGCAGGTAGGCAAGCCTGGGTACCCCCGTTCCCAGGGCGCCGACAGTAGCCCCCGGGCCGAAGGCGCGCTTGGACTTGGCTTTGAGGTGAAGCAAAGGGTCAAGTGCGGAGCACCACGGGCCCCAATGGCCTGCGGCCTTGATTGACGCATGGCAATTGACGGGATGTGGGCGTCTCCGCTTCCCCACGCTGCCCCGGGAACCGCCCGACTTGACGAGTCCCTGGTGCATGCAGAAAAGCCATCATTACCTGCGATCGTGGGGGTCGCCGGTTGGCTGAGGGAGTCCTGGATTAGGGGGTCCTCGGACAGCTGGACTATATCCTTTGGCCGGACTGTTGGACTATGAAGATATAAGATTGAAGACTTCGTCCCGTGTCCGGTTGGGACTCTCCTTGGCGTGGAAGGCAAGCTTGGCAATATGGATATGTAGATCTCCTCCCTTGTAACCGACTCTGTGTAACCCTAGCCCCCTCCGGTGTCTATATAAACCGGAGGTTTTAGTCTATAGGACGATAGCAATCATACCATAGGCTAGCTTCTAGGGTTTAGCCTCTACGATCTCGTGGTAGATCAGCTCTTGTAATACTCATATCATCAAGATCAATCAAGCAGGAAGTAGGGTATTACCTCCATCGAGAGGCCCCGAACCTGGGTAAACATTGTGTCCCCCGCCTCCTGTTACCATCCGCCTTAGACGCACAGTTCGGGACCCCCTACCCGAGATCCGCCAGTTTTGACACCGACGTTGGTGCTTTCATTGAGAGTTCCACTGTGCCGTCACCGTAAGGCTTGATGGATCCTTCGATCATAGGCAACGATGCGATCCAGGGTGAGGTTTTCCTCCCCAGACAGATCTTCGTATTCGGCGGCTTCGCACTGCGGGCTAACTCGCTTGGCCATCTGGAGCAGATCGATAGCTACGCCCCTGGCCATCAGGTCAGGTTTGGAAACTTGAACTATACCGCAGACATCCGCGGAGACTTGATCTTCGATGGATTCGAGCCCATGTCAGGTGCGTCGCACGATCACGACGAGCATGATTTAGCTCTGTCGTCGGACTGTGTTCGGGAGATCACACCTGCAACTACTCCGTCCCTCAATCCGGAACAAATTGCACCATCTGTGGGCGGGTGGATGGACCCCGCCACGGAGGCCGCACACTTAGTGGCGATAGCGCTGAATACTGACTTCACCTCCTACGAGACCCGTGTTGCCGAACCGTTGGACTCTTCCCCGGCAACGGACTCCGAGCCGCTTGTGTCCGTGCCCATCAAATCCGATTGGGCACCGATCATGGAGTTTACCTCCGCGGATATCTTTCAGCCCTCGCCTTTTGGCGACGTACAAAACTCGTTGAAGTCTCTCTCCCTGTCGGGAGACCCTTGGCCGAACTATGTCCGGCTAGAATGGGATGCGGACGACAAAGAAATTCGCGCCCCACCCACCACCCACTTAGTAGCCACTGTCGACGATTTAACCGACATGCTCGAGCTCGGCTCCGAAGACATCGACGGTATGGACGAAGATGCAGGAGACGAACAAGAACCACCGCCCACAGGGCGCTGGACTGCCACCTCATCGTATGACATATACATGGTGGACACCCCCAAAGAAGGGGATGGCGATAAGACAACGGAGGATAATCCCTCCAAGAAGCAACTCAAGCACTGACGTCAGCGGCGCCGCTCTAAGTCTCGCCATTGCAAAAGCAGCGATACCGACACAAGAGACAATAACGCTCCGGATAATGCCGAAGACAACAATAATCCCCTCCAGCCAGACCTCG
Source organism: Triticum aestivum (assembly GCF_018294505.1). NCBI lineage: Eukaryota > Viridiplantae > Streptophyta > Magnoliopsida > Poales > Poaceae > Triticum > Triticum aestivum. The sequence goes on from NC_057808.1 coordinate 121,574,950, forward strand.
AGCGGGACGATGAACAAGCTAGCCCTCCAGAACAGGCAGCAAACGGAGAATCAGAGGATGACAATTACATGCCTCTCTCCGAAGGTGAAGTGAGCCTCGGCGACGAAGAATTTGTCGTGCCTGAGGATCCCGTCAAGCAGGAGCGCTTCAAGCACCAGCTTATAGCCACAGCAAACAGTCTGAAGAAAAAGCAACAACAGCTTCGAGCTGATCAAGATCTGCTAGCGAATAGATGGACCGAAGTCGTGGCAACCGAGGAATACGAACTCGAGTGCCCAACCAAGAGTTACCCAAAGCGCAGGTTGCCACCTCAACTCGAGGAGGAAGCATTGAAACCTACATCACGAGCGTATGATGCGGCTGATCGGCCACCTCGTGGCCGACACAGAGAGGCATTTCAGCCCGAAGTCCAGCCCGCACCGCGCCGCCACTCAAACAAAAATACCAAGCCCCGGGGCAACACGCGGGACCTGCGAGACGTATTGGAAAACAAGGCAAAACATGCAAGATCGATCTATGGATCATGGGGGCGCGCATGCCGGATACACTAAAAGCAAATCCGGCCGGGCCGAATACAGCAGACAAGACTCATATGAACTGTGTCGTGATATAGCCCGGCACAGAGGCGCCGCACACCCCCTATGCTTCACTGATGAATTAATTGATCACGAATTCCCAGAGGGGTTTGAACCCGTAAATATTGAATCATATGATGGTACAATAGATCCCGCGGTATGGATCGAGGATTTCCTCCTCCACATCCACATGGCTCGCGGTGATGATCTACATGCCATCAAATACCTCCCACTAAAACTCAAGGACCAGCTCGGCATTGGCTGAATAGCTTGCCAGCAGACTCCATTGGCAGTTGGGAGGATTTGTAAGATGCATTCCTTGACAACTTCCAGGGCACATATGTGCAACCACTGGATGCTGATCACTTGAGCCATATAACTCAGTAGCCAGGGGAATCGGCCAGGCAATTCTGGACCCGGTTCCTAACTAAGAAAAACCAAATTGTTGACTGTCCAAATTGTTGACCCGGTTCCAAGCATAACATCCGTGACGAGTGGCTCGCCTGGCACCTCGGCCAGGAGAAGCCGAAGTCTATGGCAGCCCTCACGACGCTCATGACCCGCTTTTGCGCGGGCGAAGACAGCTGGCTGGCTCGCAGCAACAACACATCAAGAAGTCATGGCACTTCAGATACAAAGGATACTAACGGCAGACCACGTCGTAACAGACACAAGCGCCGCAACAACGGCGACAACGCCGAAGACACTACAGTCAATGCCGGATTCAACGGCTCTAAATCCGGTCAGCGGAAGAAGCCGTTCAAAAGAAGCAATCCGGGCCCGTCCAGTTTGGACAGCATACTCGATCGCTCGTGTCAAATTCACAGCACCCCCGATAAGCCAACCAATCACACCAACAGAGAATGCTGTGTGTTCAAGCAGGCCGGCAAGTTGAATGCCGAAAATAGGGACAAGGGGCTGCATAGCAACGACAAGGAGGAGCCTCGGCCGCCGAACACAGGAGGACAGAAGAGGTTCCCTCCACAAGTGAAAACGGTGAACATGATATACACAACCCACATTCCCAAGAGGGAACGGAAGCGTGCTCTAAGGGACGTCTATGCGATGGAGCCAGTCGCCCCAAAGTTCAACCCATGGTCCTCTTGTCCGATCACCTTCGATCGCAGGGACCACCCCACTAGTATCCGTCATGGCGGATCTGCCGCATTGGTCCTTGACCCCATCATCGACGGATTTCACCTCACCCCAGTCCTTATGGACGGCGGCAGCAGCCTGAACCTGTTCTATCAGGATACAGTGCGCAAAATGGGTATAGACCCCTCGAGGATCAAACCCACTAAAACCACCTTTAAAGGTGTCATCCCAGGTGTAGAGGCCCGTTGCATGGGCTCAATCACACTGGAAGTGGCCTTCGGATCTCCGGACAACTTCCGAAGCGAGGAGTTAATCTTCGATATCGTCCCGTTCCACAGTGGCTATCACGCACTGCTCGGGCGAACCGCATTTGCCAGATTCAATGAGGTACCGCATTATGCATACCTCAAGCTCAAAATGCCAGGACCTCGTGGGGTTATAACAGTCAATGGAAACACAGAATGCTCGCTCCGCACGGAGGAGCACACTGCGGCCCTCGCAGCTGAGGCACAAAGAAGCCTTTTAAGGCAAACCGCCAATTCGGCGATAAAGCCCTCGGATACTTTCAAGCGAGTCCGGAGTAATCTGCAACAGGATCGCCTGGCACGTTCAAAGCTCGCCTAGCAATTCGGCCCCCGTCCTAGTCCCAGTCAAGCGACGAAATCTGTGCCGCGCGTAGATAATTATGCACTAAAAATACCATGGGCATAGGAGGGGGCACGACCAGGGCACGTCGCACAATGCGGCTCAACCGCCCCAGGGGCTGAATACCTTTATCATTTTCTCTCTTTTAGGACCTTACTGTTTGGAAGCCCTTTCCGGCAGTCTGATTGCTGGACACATTACGGGAAGGAACAACCAAGGAGGCAACAAGCTAAGACGTACAAGGGAATCCCCAGGTGGTCTCTGATAACAACCGAAGTACCCGTTTTTAATACCCATACGCAGCTTGGCCCTGGATAGGACATGTCAAATAGTCCTATTTTTTGCTTATTGCACTACTTGTATCAGTATGCTTCGACGTATTATTTAAATAACAATGCATAGCATTAGTCTATTATTGCATTACCCTTCTTTTTTTCTTGTCTGTTTATTTACGACAACTTGCACCCGTACATTCTGGTATGACCAGTATGCTAGGGGCTTCAGTATACCCCATAATACGGCGTGAGAAGTCCGAACACTTTCGACAGTGCGGCACCCCGAACTTATAGCATTATATGCATCAGCTCCGAATCATGTCTTGGGTCAATAGTTGGGCTTGCCCGGCTCCCATGTTTTGGTACCTTACGTTCCGCAATATCGGCTAAGGTAGCGCTGGGAGAACTACTGCGATTGTGTCCCGGTTCTTCCGGACGAGCACCTCAGTAGAGAAAGCCGAAAACTGACTGTCATGATAAGGCGAGAGCTGGTCGCTGTTTGAGAGGTCTCAAGTCCTTAAAGACTTTTTCCGCTTCGGGCGAGGAGTCGACCTTGCCCGACTTAGGTGTATATAGCTCCCCAAATTCAGCCTTCTGAATACTAGGGGCTTCGCCAAAATTTAAAATGGTAGACTTCTATGGCTAAGTGAGAGTGATAAAGCCCTATAGTCCGATTGCCTGGTTCGTTGTGCTGAACACCTCCCTCGAAGGACCCAAAATTGGGATAAAGAGTGCTCAGTTTTATCCCGAACACCTCAGTACTAGTTACATGGGGGCAGAAGTCGACGACTGGCCAACTCTCAGATTTTATAAACGGCCGCACAGAAGGTAATATTTTAAATTCACAAGCGTTGCATAGCGCAAATGAACTCGTTTCATATTACAGGATCGCATGAGTACATTCATTCGAATATTACATCCTTAGTACATTCCTCTGCCACAAGGCGAGAACCCTTCAGGACACTGTTACAATACATTTCGGGGTGGCGATGCTCCTTTCCTTCCGGCGGCCCCTCCTTCACCAGCTTCTCGGCGTCCAGCTTCGCCCAGTGCACCTTCGCCCGGGCAAAAGCCCTGCGCGCACCCTCGATGCAGACGGACCGCTTTATGACTTCAAGCCGTGGGCAGGCGTTCTCAAGCCGCCTCACGAGACCGAAGTAGCTACCAGGCAGGGGCTCGCCAGGCCACATCCGGACTATAAGACCCCTCATGGCTTGTTCAGCCGCCTTGTGGAGCTCGACCAGTTGCTTCAGCTGGTCGCTCAAGGGCATTCAGTGTTCGGTCCCAGTATACTGAGACCAGAACAACTTCTCCGTCGAGCTCCCCTCCTCAGCCCGGTAGAACTCCGCGGCATCCAACACACTGCAGTGAAGATCTGCGAACGCTCCTGGAGAGCTCCGAACTCGAGTAAGTAAAAGGAAAGTTTCCTTCACATGCTTGCTTTGCATGATGAATGCCTTACCCGCTGCTATCTTCTTAACCACCTCAATCTCCTGGAGGGCCTTGTGGGCTTCAGCCTTGGCGTTTTGTGTGCTTTCGAGGGCCTTCGCAAGCTCGGACTCTCGCGTCTTAGAGTCAAGCTCCAAGGACTCGTGTTTTTTGGCGAGAGCCTGGAGCTCTTGCTGCACCTTGCCTACCCGGGCTTCTTGCTTTTCTCGCTCGATGCGCTCCTTGGCCGCTTTGTCTTCGGCCTCAGATAGCGCCTTCTTCAGGGTTGCCACTTTAGTCATGGCCCCTGGCAAATTCATGATGATCCTATTATTTTACAGCCAAATTTCTTTTTAATATATAGACAGGGTATCGCTTACCTTTGTTCTCTTCGAGCTGCCTCTTGGTAAGGACGAGCTATTCCTTGGACCGCTCAAGGTCCTGCTTCAGTGCAGCGACCTCTGCAGTACGTGCGGCAACGGCCAGCAGTGAAGCCTGGATATGCACATAGACATATTCTGATTAGACTCCTGTGGTCATTATTTGATCCTCTATTCGGCCTTCCTTCGCGAACGCCAAACAGAGCATCAGGGGCTACTGTCTATGCGGTAATATTTCCCTATAATTTGATTACTTACCGGAAAGCATGTTAGGAGGCTGGCACAGGCTTCAGTTAGTCCACTTTTGGCGGACTGAACCTTCTCGATCACCGCACTCATGATAGTGCGGTGCTCTTCGTCGATGGAAGCGCCCCGAAGCGCTTCCAGCAAGTTGTCCGGTGCCTCTGGATGGACAGAGGCCACCGGCATAGGCGGCTTGCCCCTCTTACCGGGGGGTCGCCTGACAGAGTCCGGAACCACTAGAGGTTCCGGCGCAGTGTTCGGCTGGGGGCCGAATTCGGAGCCCATGGGAGTCTTGCTCCCCTTGCGCCCAGGGTCCGGAACGTCGCCTTGAGGTGCCTCCAGGACTACCTCCCCTTGGCTCGGTGCCCTTTGAGACAACACCTCGACGTTGTCCGTAGGGCGAGGGGTGGAGGCGATCGAAAGTGAATCGCTATTCATATCTGACGGGTCCAAAGAACCATCCGACGAAGATACGTCGATATGGGCTCGGGAGGGACTGCATAATCATGTTCGGCGTGATGAGAAGGAGTGCAATAAAACATACCATGAATTACTATGCTATCCGAATACGTACGACTTCGCCAGGGGCTTGTCCCTGGGCAACCACTCGTCGTCGCTGTAGGCGGCCGTCGTGGAGCAGTCCGGGAGGAGGGTCCTTCCCTTCTTGGACCCTTCGGCCTCCCCGGTTGGGGCGGCCTTCCTTTTCTTGTCTCCCCCGGCTGGAGGGGGAGAACTTTCCTCTTCCTCCTCCTTGTTTTCGTGGGAGGAGTGCGCCTCGGAGTTTTCGGACGATGAATCTGATACAACCTTGCGCCAGAGACCCTTTAGGGTCCCCGTGACCTTCTTCTTGGCCTTCTTCACCAGCACCTCGTAAGGCGCCGGAACCAGCATCTCCGTTAGGAGAGCATCTGCTGGATCTTCAGGCAGGGAGGCTAGGCAATCGATCTGCTCCGCTGTCTCTACCCAGTCCTGTTAAATGGCATGGAGGCTTAGATCCCGCACATGATTAAACTGGGGAAAATAAACATCCTATGAGATATGAAAAACTTACCGGATTGGCAGGGCGCTTTGCGCTTAGTCCGCGGTCCTCGGTAAGGGGAGGAGGTACCTCGGCGCCCTTGAACATCACCTTCCAGACGTCCTTGTGCGTCGTGTCGAAGAGCTCTCGCAGCATCTGGTGCTCGGCCGGGTCGAACTCCCACAAATTGAATGCCCGTCGTTGACACGGGAGGATCCGGCGGAAGAGCATGACCTGGACCACGTTGACAAGCTTGATTTTCTTGCTCATCATGTTTCTGATGCATTTCTGGAGTCCGGTCAGCTCCACCGATGAACCCCAGGACAGGCCCTTCTCTTTCCAGGAGGTGAGCCACGCGGGGATTCCGGATCAGAATTCGGGGGCCGCCACCCAGTTGGTGTCGCGCGGCTCGGTGATGTAGAACCACCCCGATTGCCACCCCTTTATGGTCTCCACATAGGAGCCTTCGAGCCAGGTGACGTTAGGCATTTTGCCCACCATGGCGCCTCCGCACTCCGCTTGGTGGCCGACCACCACCTTCGGTTTAACATTGAATGTCTTCAGCCACAGGCCGAAGTGGGGCCTGATGCGGAGGAAGGCCTCGCACACGACAATAAACGCCGAGATGTTGACGATGAAATTGAGGGCCAGATCGTGAAAATCCAGCCCGTAGTAGAACATGAGCCCGCGGACAAACGGGTGGAGCGGAAATACCAGTCCGCAGACGAAGTGGGTAAGGAAAACCACCCTCTCATGGGGTTCTGGAGTAGGGATGATCTGCCCCGCATCTGGCAGCCGGTGCGCGATATCCGCGGCCAGGTATCCGGCTCCCCGCAGCTTTGTGATGTTCTCCTCCATAACGGAGGAGACCATCCACTTGCCTCCCGCTCCGAACATGCTTGGAGTGGTTTGAGGAGAAAAACGCGAACTTGGGCGCTGGAGCTCGAGTGCGCAAGAATGGATGAGCAAGGAGGAAGAAGGCGTTGGTGAAAAGGGTGAATCCTTGTCCCTTTATAAGGGCGGAAGAGGCGATGCGCCTCCCCACTTACCTGGTAAAATCACTTATTCCCCAAGCGCCATAATTGATGGCGCGGTTGGGTTACCCACACCCGTATTGATGAGAATCCCGTGATAAGGGGACCCGATCTCGGCTTCGACAAGACGTGCCAAGGAAACCGCCTCGTGATATGTGAGTGGCTGGTTGTGAAAAACGGTTTGAATAATGACCGGGCCGTGGTGTGATGTCATGCTGCAAAATGCGTCAGCAGATTAGATTTGTGGAAATGATATTCTCTCTACGGTGGTATGTGGAATTTGTTTTGCAGAGCCGGACAATATCCTTGTGTTCAAAATCTTCTATGGAGTATTCGGAGGAGGAACCCGCCTTGCAATGCCGAAGACAATCTGCGCGCTGGACTCATCGTCATTGAAGCCTGGTTCAGGGGCTACTGAGGGAGTCCTGGATTAGGGGGTCCTCGGACAGCCGGACTATATCCTTTGGCCAGACTGTTGGACTATGAAGATATAAGATTGAAGACTTTGTCCCGTGTCCGGATGGGACTCTCCTTGGCGTGGAAGTCAAGCTTGGCAATACGGATATGTAGATCTCCTCCCTTGTAACCGACTATGTGTAACCCTAGCCCCCTCCGGTGTTTATATAAACTGGAGGGTTTAGTCTGTAGGACGACAACAATCATACCATAGGCTAGCTTCTAGGGTTTAGCCTCTACGATCTCGTGGTAGATCAACTCTTGTAATACTCATATCATCAAGATCAATCAAGGAGGAAGTAGGGTATTACCTCCATCGAGAGGGCCCGAACCTGGGTAAACATTATGTCCCCCGCCTCCTGTTACCATCTGCCTTAGACGCACAATTCGGGACCCCCGACCCGAGATCCGCCGGTTTTGACACCGACATTGGCCTTCTCCTGGCTATAAATGGGGAGGGGGCGGAGCCCCCATTGCCAGTACCTTCCTCCATTCCGCCTGCTTCTTCTTCCTTGCTTCACTGCTTCACCGCGTCGTCCATGGCGCCAATACGGAGGTTCTCTGCTGCTAAAAGGGGGAAGCCCCTCGCGAAGATCCAGGGCCACTCCCGCCGAAGAAGAGGCCGACCCTCTCCCGTGACGTTGTCGTGCGGCCAGAGGTGACGAGGCCTTGGCATGAGCGGCCTCCCCCCGGATATCCGCTGTCACAACCCTAGCTTTGGCCTTGCTTGTCATTGCATCATCATCTTGCATCATGTTGAAATTCTCAGAAACTTGAAATGGGGACCGACCAAACCCTAGCACCAAATGAATTCAAATAGGCTAAAATAAAATCACTTCCAAGAAACCCAAAGTGACTTCACGAAAAGTCCATCATTTTTGAAATTGGTGAAAACCTCTGACAAAATGTGGTGCCTATTTTCCCTAGGTCATTTCAGGTCTTTGGATTAAACCATAAGTATTTGAATTGGAGCATTTAATGGCTATAAATATGTTAAATGCTTCAATAATTCTGAAAACATTTGAGGGCTGTTAGTAAACATTTTAAAAGTGCCCACAAATTTTCTCAGGAGTTTTAAAAATGGTTTAGTATTATTACTAAATCAAAAACAGAAAAGCAGAATAGAAAAACTGAACTAAAACAAATAAGAGAGAGAGAGGAAACCTCACTGTGCAGCCCACCACCGTAGTAGCCTACTGGCCAAAGCCAGCCCAGCCCAACTTCTCCCCCCTGTCGTCTTCTTCCCTGGACAGAAGGACGAGCGCGTGCTCGCTGCACGCTGGCCCCACGCCTCGCCAGCTCCTGCTTGCCGCCGAGGGCCTGGATGCCTCCATGCGTCGCCACGCAGCCCCCCCAACTCTCTCACTCTCTCCCGACCTCTTTTCCCTTCTCTGCTCTCTCTCCCTCTCTGCCCGACCGGAGCTCGTCAACGCCGCTCGCCGTTGTGGTGGCCACTGAGCCCCCCTCGCCTAGCTAGGATGCCCAGCAGCTCTGCCACCTCGCGCTACGCCTCTCCACCGAAAGAAGCCACTCCGGACGCCATGCAACGACCGCATCGTCATCGTCTTAGAGCTTCGGCCGCCGGCAACCCCACCGTCGATTCGACGCCGTCCGTGCCTCCCCGAGCTCGCCCAGAAGCTCTTCGTGACCGCGGTGAGCCCCCGGTCATTTCCACCCTAACCCTGCCCCCGTTTGGTTGCCGTAGCACCGTTCCCCACAAGCACCGAACCCGCCTTCCGCCATTGCCGTTGCACGCATGGCCTCCGTGCTCCCCTGGCCTCACCGTGCTGCTCTTAGTGCTCCCCGTGCCTAGCAGGTGCTGCCCAGCCCCTCCATTTGCTCAGTGATACACCGTAGCGATGCGCCCGTGCACCATCGAACACCACCGCCGCCAAAGCTCGTCGCCGGCATGAATTCCGGTGACCCCGCGACCTCTCACTTGGTCCTTTGGATGCGCAAGATCAAGGGCTATCCCCTGGTGCCCTCAGCGTGCCAAGCTGACGCCTCTAGCGCAAGTCCGGCATGCCCCGCCGTGTTCTGTGGTCACCGCCGGCTGAACTCCGACGACCGATGACGTGGACGTCATTAGGCGCTAACCCCGCTGCTTAAACCGCCCACAACCACTAGCAGTGGGCCCCAGGCCTGGTCAAACCCCAGTCAGCGCTGGGTTTGACCGGGATTAGCCCTGTGTCACTGACGTGTGGACCCCACACGTCAGGTTTGACCTGGACGACCCCGCTGACCAGCTGACGTCACAGTGATGTAGTGCTCACGCAATAACTCATTTCTGGATTTATTCTTATATAGGAAATTCCAGAAAATGCCCTAAACTTCTAAAATTCATAGAAATTCAACCGTAGCTCCAAATGAAACAAATTATATATGAAAAATGATCAGAAAAATCCAATCTATCCATCTGCACTGGTTTCATGCATGTTAGAGCAACTTAACCTTGATGTTTAGGACAAATCATGTAAATGGCATTTGAATTTCCACATATGGAGTTTGAATTTGAATCTTGGATTCAAACCAACTCCATTTAATATGTTGCTAGTTGCATTAGCTCAAAACAAATTCATATTGCCATGTCATGATCATGCATCATATTGTGCATTGCATTGATTGTATTTCTTCTCTGTTGCCGATATTTGTCCTCTCTCGGTAGACGATGTTCCGGCGTTGTGATCGTTGACACTAATGAAGACTCAATGCTATCTTCAGAAGTGCCAGGCAAGCAAAACCCCCTTGTTCATTCCGATACAATCCCACTCTCTCGCTCCTGCTCTCTTTTACTGCATTAGGACAACAACGTTTCAACTGTTACGTGCTGCGGTAGTTGAACCCCTTTCCTCTGCATGACCTGTCATTGCCACAGTAAATAGATGAAACCCACTAGCATGAGTAGGAGTTGTGTGAGCCTTGATGTGCCTACTCATTCATGCTTGTTTGTCATGCCTGCTATTGCTTAGAGTTGTGTCAGGTCTGATTCATCGGGGATGAATTGAAAGTGGTGAATATGTCCTACTATGTGAGAGCTAAGGGTGTGAACACGATTTCATAAAGGTAGCGGTGAGAGGCCATGTAGGAGTACATGGTGGGTTGTCTCATTGAAAGCGTCCTCAGGAACTGAGTTCTGTGTTTGTGATCCATGAACAGTTACTACCACACATTGGGTTCCGGTAACTCGACCCCTCTTGACTTATTAATCAACTTGATCTCTGTCCAGGAGTTGCAACTAGTTTCTGGTGTTTGTAGGTAGTGTTAGTAGTCTACCAAGTGGCACCCGGTACAGGTGGGCTTGGGACAGACTAGGCACACGTGGCCTGGTGTACCGAGTGGCACCCGGATGGTGGGCTCGGGAACCCTGCACACATCATTTGGGGCCGTGAGCGACACCCCGGCCGATCTCCTTGCGGATGGAACCCGAATAGGCGATAAACCTGGACGAGAGACTTGTGTGGTTAGTCAGGTCGTGGCCGACTCCCTCGCCAGGCTTCCGCTTGAAGGTTGCCGAGGTACACGACGTGTACATGGTGGTAAGTGGCGAGAGCGTGTGTGAAGAAGTACACCCCTGCAGGGTTAATATGATCTATTCGAATAGCCGTGTCCGCGGTAAAGGACTTCTGGGTTGCCCATAACAGTTCATAGACAAGTGAAAGTAGATACTCTAAAATGCGCAAGATAAGCGTGAGTGCTATGGATAGCGTTCTCGTAGGGAGACGGGAGCGGATCCATAGTGGTGTATTGGTATGGTGAATTTGTGGACTCGTGTGCGCCACCTCAAAAGAGTTACTTGCAGTCATAGTTTAGGATAGCCACCGAGTCAAAGCTGGCTTGTTGCAGTCAAACTCCACCACCCCCTTTGTTGATACCGATGCATATGTAGCTAGTTCTGATGTAAGTCTTGCTGGGTACATTTGTACTCACGTTTGCCTATTTTATGTTTTGCAGAGAGACGTCAGTCTCGCTAGTAGTTCCGTGTGGACTTCGACGTTTAGCTTGATACCTCAGCTATGATCTTGTGCCCTCGGCAGGATCTGGTAGATAGTCAGGCTTCTCAGCCTTTTTCATTTGTAGTTGTCTGTACTCAGACAAGTTAAGCTTCCGCATGTGCTGGTTGCTGGTATGCTCTGAATGTTGGGTCATGAGACCCATGTTTGTATTATCTGGCTCTTCGGAGCCTAATGAATAAATACTCTGAGTCGTAGAGTCTTGTTGTGATCCCATGTTGTATTTGCACATATCGAGCATATTGTGTGTATGATTGAAATGCTTGGTATGTGTGGGATCCGACAACCTAGTTGTTTATCCTTGGTAGCCTCTCTTATGGGGAAATGTAGTCTTGTGCTTCCATGAGCCATAGTAGTCCGCTACAGCCCGGTTCACCGGAGTCCTGCTAGCTCAGCACTACTGCCCCGGAACACTTGACTGGCCGGCATGTGATTCACTTCATTCCTGTGTCTGTCCCTTCAGGGAAATGTCACGCGGTGACATCCGGAGTCCTGCCTAGCCTGCTACAGCCTGGGTTCCCGGAGTCCTGTTAGCCCAGTGCTATAGCCCGGATTCACACGCTGCTGACCGACATGCTCGATGTTGATTCATGTATGCCTGTCCCCGTAAGTTAGTGCCACTTTGGGTTCACAACTAGTCATGTCAGCCCGGGTTCTCTGTCATATGGATGCTAGCGACACTATCATATACGTGAGCCAAACGGCGCAAACGGTCCCGGGCCATGGTAAGGCGACACCCGTGGGAATACCGTGCGTGAGGCCGCAAAGTAATATGAGGTGTTACCGGCTAGATCGATGTGACTTGGAATCGGGGTCCTGACAGCTTTGGTATCAGAGCCTGACTGCTTGTAGGATTACCAAGCCAAACTGGTCGAAGTTGAGTCTAGAAATGCTTTAGTTATATAAATGAATTGATTGTGGAAGGGAACGTAAGGCTCTTTTTACTCCTTTACCTTATAGCCTTCTGATCTGAGTCATCCTCCTCTCTTCTACGGGGATTAAGAATAGGGCTTCTCATCTTTCTATCAGGATCACGTGTTACTAATCCGTAGACTCATAGGATTGTTGGTCTGAAGCCTCAGTTCAGTTTCTACTACTTCCGTGTGTTCATAGTTGGTCTCGGAACCTTGATATTGTGATGTTGAGTGGTTATGCCACCATTTTTGCAGGATGTCTCAAATCTTTTTGAGCATTTACAGCCGTTATGTTGTCCGAGTCATCCCAGGTTTCTAAACAATCTGATGCATTTGCAAAATCCTTTCCCTCTGTTTTTGCGTCCCTTTGGGCCAGATTAAGCACACTACCGGTGCGTTCAGGCACTCTATTGCCTCGGTATATATGTTGGAGCTATTATTATGAGCCTAGGTGTTTTAGGGAGTCACCTAGTAATCTAGCAATGCTTTGTATCCCAAGTGTGATGATTCTGGCCATTATTCTCGAAAGCATCTCGTGATGCTATTTAGTAGTAGGTATTCTACTCTTGGGTTCTTGACCCAAGATTCACTCTACTTACCTCGTGTTGGTAGTGTTTGCTAGTTCCTTTAGGTTATTAGTAACCTTTGCGATAGTCCTCGGGGTCTGTGGTATATCCTTCTTCCAAATACCATGAACTGCTTATGGCAGAAGTTCTTGAACCAAAAGATCACAATAAGAGTGCTCTTGATGAGTCCTCCATTCTGCATTGTAAATCTGCCAGTCCTACCTTTCTGCATGGATTATCTAGAAGAAATATGTTGAACTTGTTGACATACTAAATCTATGCATCCGCAACTCAGAAAACCATATGTCCCTTTGAGTTGTCTCTCTTTAGTTGTATTCTGACCTCGTCTATCAATTGATAGTCAAGAGTATGTGTGCAATCGTGCCCATTGATGCATATTATTCTTGTGGTCTGTCAAGCCATTCTATTCCGGAATGACTAGGAGAAACAAACTCCGGTACCTCGTCCATATCAAGGATTGGGTCAAATCAATTGTATACCGCAGACCAAAATGCCAATCCAGCTTTTGCTCTGCTCTACCTTGGAGTGTTACCATCTTTATGTCAAGAGTGTCATGAGAATTGCACCACCTCTTATGAATTCTTGACGCAGTGATACTTCTCGCCATCATTATTCATTCCTCGGTCCCGTGTTGTCACAACCGGAATACCGACAAGTGAACCGTGATGTGTGAAATCAATACTCTCAGCAATTCATTGCTTGGTAGTTAATGGCAATACTCTCATTCTTAGCGTCCTGGTTATTGAATCGTCATCCTAAGATTGATCGTGCTACCTAGTCCTTTTTCCTGGTGCACTCTTCGATCAATGAGTTAGGATTCTGTCAAACCCTTACTCTCTTAATCACATCGTCTTGCCCTGAAAAGCAAGATTGATCTCGAGCTTAGCAACATATCGGTAGTACGTGATTTTCCGAATATCTTCTCGGAAGTATCACCAGGTTGTCACCTGACCGCTATGTTGAGCTCGTGATCAAATGGTTTTCCTATAAACCACTCTTTCTCCAAGAATCTGTGTTGGATACCTTGAGCTAGTTGGTTAAGCTAAACAACAACTTGGAGAGTTGGAAGATAAAAGCTTGCCTGACTTAGTTCTTTCCAAAGGATATCTCTTGTGTGTGTTTGCTGTAGAAAGATGATTTCTTCATCGATTGGTCCCTGTGATCAGTTGTTGGACCTATTGTCGTATCAAGACTTTGATTTGAACATGGGCTATCATAAAATCAAATCAGAACCAACGATGTTCGTAATGTTGTCTTACTCGTGGTTGATTCCTCGAGCATACACCAATATATCTTTTGGGTCTGACCAATGCTATTCCCGTGTTTACTTAATGTTGGAACTCCGTCTATATGGAAGCCTGGATGGATTGTTGCTGAGCCCATTGACAACATTTTCATCTTGTCCATGATTTTTTTGAGCATTAAGCTAGTGTTGGAAACTTTGTAAGCATTTTCTTCATGCTCTGTTCATGAAGTATACGTTTGGATGAAAGAAGTGACTTCCTCTAACTCACGTGCATTTGATGTAAGTTGTCGCCGTGAGTTCGAGAAAGATTGTTTTTGCTTCCTTCGGAATCATCCCAAGTCAGTCATGCATGTGCAAAGTATACCATGGTTTGGTAGATTAATTACCTCCATTCCATATGTTCCCTAGTAGCCCAAGCCACTGATTGACTTATTCAAGGAAAAGAAGTCTAGCGCGCGTAAAGACTTCGAAAATCCTTGATGATGGATCCTAACCTGAACTCGATAGTGTTTTATTATAAGACTACCATGTGGTCGTGCTTGTCTAGGACAGTGTGTTCACAGGTGTGTAGCAGAACCAGCTCATGTTTTGGAGCTTGCTATCGTAGTTCATCTCCCGAGAATCTCGCAACGTCATCTCGTCGATTTGTGTGGCAAACCTTCATTTTCTTCTAGACTCGATGAGTCTGGAATATCCTGTTACCAACTAGATCTGAATCTCAGGCAGATATGACGGTTGGAACTTTTCCAAGATTATGATGTAGGTCCCGACAAGGTTGATGTTCTGGCCGACACACCTAGCCGGAAGATCTATCATTGTAGTATCTTGATTGAGCTATTTAACCATCTTCTCCATGATGATTTAGTGCAACTTATTCTAGAAGTTGATCCTCAGGGGTCCTTGTGCTCTCGGTTTCCTCGATTATGCTAGAACCATTCAACGGTGGAATCACTCTCGTTGAGTTATCCCTAGTTACCAGAATCATACCCAGCATTTGCATTTTGTTCCCAGCTTGCACCTCAGTAATTACTGTTTAGGATCATCTTCAAAAGTGGTCCTACTATGGGTCCCATCCACCCCCGATGATAAGCAAAATCATCCATGGTGTTGTCTTCAACAAGGTAGTCCACATCATTCCTTCTGGTATGAGTATGCCATTCTTTAGAATTCGTTCACACGATCGTTTGTGATTGCCTTAGGCTGGTATAAAGGGTTTCAACGATCTTTGTATCAAAAGAAATTCTTTTTGCCACTTAAGGGAATATTTCTACGAGCCACCTTCCCTAAGGTGCCCCGTTATGGAATCGTAGCAATTATTCCCTCGCTACTATGAACTCTTGTCCCATCTTACCCAAGCGTGGAATTGTTGCCTACCAACTTGAACTTTCGCCATCTGTCTCTTCCCATCACCCTGATGTGTGTTTTGTGTCTGAGCTCAAGAGGTGGTTTATGTCTCATTCCGTGAGTTGTTTGTCAGTTGCTCGATCTTTGAGAAGATCGATTCTTCTAGATTTTCCCTTTCTTCTCGTTGTCATGTTGGATGGAGTTCTCAAAGCAAGATGTCGAGACAAAGATGATGATCGAATCAACGTTCTTATGAAGTGCAACCTCGATCATGAAGATCGTGTTAGCTTTGCATCCCCTCTGTCCTCTCACCTCACGTCTTAAATCTCGGGACGAGATTTTTGTTTAGTGGGGGTGAGTTGTCACAGCCCTAGCTTTGGCCTTGCTTGTCATTGCATCATCATCTTGCATCATGTTTAAATTCTCAGAAACTTGAAATGGGGACTGACCAAACCCTAGCACCAAATGAATTCAAATAGGCTCAAATAAAATCACATCCAATGAACCCAAAGTGACTTCAGGAAAAGTCCATCATTTTTGAAATTGGTGAAAACCTCTGACAAATTGTTGTGCATATTTTCCCTAGGTCATTTCAGGTTTTTGGATTAAATCATAAGTATTTGAATTGGAGCATTTAATGGCTATAAATATGTTAAATGCTTCAATAATTCTGAAAACATTTGAGGGCTGTTAGTAAACATTTTAAAAGTGCCCACAAATTTTCTCAGGAGTTTTAAAAATGGTTTAGTATTATTACTAAATCAAAACAGAAAAGCAGAATAGAAAAACTGAACTAAAACAAATAAGAGATAGAGAGGAAACCTCACTGTGCAGCCCACCACCGTAGTGGCCTATTGGCCAAAGCCAGCCCAGCCCAACTTCTCCCCCCTGCCGTCTTCCTCCCTGGACAGAAGGACGAGCGCGTGCTTGCTGCACGCTGGCCACACGCCTCGCCAGCTCCTGCTTGCCGCCGAGGGCCTGGATGCCTCCATGCGTCGCCACGCAGCCCCCCCAACTCTCTCACTCTCTCCCGACCTCTTTTCCCTTCTCTGCTCTCTCTCCCTCTCTACCCGAGCGGAGCTTGTCGACGCCGCTCGCCGTTGTCGTGGCCACTGAGCCCCCCTCGCCTAGCTAGGATGCCCAGCAGCTCCGCCACCTCGTGCTACGCCTCTCCACCGAAAGAAGCCACTCCGGACGCCCTGCAACGACCGCGTCGTCATCGTCTTCGAGCTTCGGCTGCCGGCAACCCCACCGTTGATTCGACGCCGTCCGTGCCTCCCCGAGCTCGCCGAGAAGCTCTTCGTGACCGCGGTGAGCCCCCGGTCATTTTCCCCCTAACCCTGCCCCCATTTGGTTGCCGTAGCACCGTTCCCCACGAGCACCGAACCCGCCATCCGCCATTGCCGCTGCACGCATGGCCTCCGTGCTCCCCTGGCCTCACTGTGCTGCTCTTAGTGCTCCCTGTGCCTAGCAGGTGCTGCCCAGCCCCTCCATTTGCTCACTGATACACCGTAGCGACGCGCCCGTGCACCACCGAACACCACCGCCGCCAAAGCTCGTCGCCGGCATGAATTCCGGTGACCCCGCGACCTCTCACTTGGTCCTTTGGATGCGCAAGATCAAGGGCTATCCCCTGGTGCCCTCAGCGTGCCAAGCTGACGCCTCTAGCGCAAGTCCGGCGTGCCCCGCCGTGTTCTGTGGTCGCCGCCGGCTGAACTCCGGCGACCGATGACGTGGACGTCATTAGGCGCTAACCCCGCTGCTTAAACCGCCCACAACCACTGACAGTGGGCCCCAGGCCTGGTCAAACCCCAGTCAGCGCTGGGTTTGACCGGGATTAGCCCTGTGTCACTGACGTGTGGACCCCACACGTCAGGTTTGACCTGGATGACCCCGCTGACCAGCTGACGTCACAGTGATGCAGTGCTGACACAATAACTCATTTCTGGATTTATTCTTATATAGGAAATTCCAGAAAATGCCCTAAACTTCTAAAATTCATAGAAATTCAACCGTAGCTCCAAATGAAACAAATTATATATGAAAAATGATCAGAAAAATCCAATCTATCCATCTGCACTGGTTTCATGCATGTTAGAGCAACTTAACCTTGCTGTTTAGGACAAATCATGTAAATGGCATTTGAATTTGAATCTTGGATTCAAACCAACTCCATTTAATATGTTGCTACTTGCATTAGCTCAAAACAAATTCATATTGCCATGTCATGATCATGCATCATATTGTGCATTGCATTGATTGTATTTCTTCTCTGTTGCCGGTATTTGTCCCCTCTCGGTAGACGATGTTCCGGCATTGTGATCGTTGACACTAATGAAGACTCAATGCTATCTTCAGAAGTGCCAGGCAAGCAAAACCCCCTTGTTCATTCCGATACAATCCCAATCTCTCGCTCCTGCTCTCTTTTACTGCATTAGGACAACAGCGTTTCAATTGTTACGTGCTGCGGTAGGTGAACCCCTTTCCTCTGCATGACCTGTCATTGCCACAGTAAATAGATGAAACCCACTAGCATGAGTAGGAGTTGTCTGAGCCCTGATGTGCCTACTCATTCATGCTTGTTTGTCATGCCTGCTATTGCTTAGAGTTGTGTCAAGTCTGATTCATCGGGGATGAATTGAAAGTGGTGAACATGTCCTACTGTGTGAGAGCTAAGGGTGTGAACACGATTTGGTAAAGGTAGCGGTGAGAGGCCATGTAGGAGTACATGGTGGGTTGTCTCATTGAAAGCGTCCTCAGGAACTCAGTTCTGTGTTTGTGATCCATGAACAGTTACTACCACACATTGGGTTCCGGTAACTCGACCCCTCTCGACTTATTAATCAACTTGATCTCTGTCCAGGAGTTGCAACTAGTTTCTGGTGTTTGTAGGTAGTGTTAGTAGTCTACCAAGTGGCACCCGGTACAGGTGGGCTTGGGACAGACTAGGCACACGTGGCCTGGTGTACCGAGTGGCACCCGGATGGTGGGCTCGGGAACCCTGCACACATCGTTTGGGGCCGTGAGCGACACCCCGGCCGATCTCCTTGTGGATGGAACCCGAATAGGCGATAAACCTGGACGAGAGACTTGTGTGGTTAGTCAGGTCATGGCCGACTCCCTCGCCAGGCTTCCGCTTGAAGGTTGCCGAGGTACACGACGTGTACATGGTGGTAAGTGGCGAGAGCGTGTGTGAAGAAGTACACCCCTGCAGGGTTAATATGATCTATTCGAATAGCCGTGTCCGCGGTAAAGGACTTCTGGGTTGCCTATAACAGTTCATAGACAAGTGAAAGTGGATACTCTAAAATGTGCAAGATAAGCGTGAGTGCTATGGATAGCGTTCTCGTAGGGAGACGGGAGCGGATCCATAGTGGTGTATTGGTATGGTGAATTTTTGGACTCGTGTGCGCCACCTCAAAAGAGTTACTTGCAGTCGTAGTTTAGGATAGCCACCGAGTCAAAGCTGGCTTGCTGCAGTCAAACTCCACCACCCCCTTTGTTGATACCGATGCATATGTAGCTAGTTCTGATGTAAGTCTTGCTGGGTACATTTGTACTCACGTTTGCCTATTTTATGTTTTGCAGAGAGACGTCAGTCTCGCTAGTAGTTCCGTGTGGACTTCGATGTTTAGCTTGATACCTCAGCTACGATCTTGTGCCCTCGGCAGGATCTGGTAGATAGTCAGGCTTCTCAGCCTTTTTCATTTGTAGTTGTCTGTACTCAGACAAGTTAAGCTTCCGCATGTGCTGGTTGCTTGTATGCTCTGAATGTTGGGTCACGAGACCCATGTTTGTAATATCTGGCTCTTCGGAGCCTAATGAATAAATACTCTGAGTCGTAGAGTCTTGTTGTGATCCCATGTTGTATTTGCACATATCGAGCATATTGTGTGTATGATTGAAATGCTTGGTATGTGTGGGATCCGACAACCTAGTTGTTTATCCTTGGTAGCCTCTCTTATGGGGAAATGTAGTCTTGTGCTTCCATGAGCCATAGTAGTCCGCTACAGCCCGGTTCACCGGAGTCCTGCTAGCCCAGCACTACTGCCTCGGAACACTTGACTGGCCGACATGTGATTCACTTCGTTCCTGTGTCTGTCCCTTCGGGGAAATGTCACGCGGTGACATCCGGAGTCCTGCCTAGCCTGCTACAGCCCGGGTTCCCAGAGTCCTGTTAGCCCAGTGCTACAGCCCGGATTCACACGCTGCTGACCGACATGCTCGATGTTGATTCATGTATGCCTGTCCCCGTAAGTTAGTGCCACTTTGGGTTCACGACTAGTCATGTCGGCCCGGGTTCTCTGTCATATGGATGCTAGCGACACTATCATATACGTGAGCCAAAAGGCGCAAACGGTCCCGGGCCATGGTAAGGCGACACCCATGGGAATACCGTGTGTGAGGCTGCAAAGTGATATGTGGTGTTACCGGCTAGATCGATGTGACTTGGAATCGGGGTCCTGACATCCGCTGCCTTTGTACGCCCAGGCAGAGGGCTCCGGATGAGGATGCAGCAATTGGCGTTGATTGCGCCGCGGCCATGGTGGCCGTGCCGCGGTGGTGCGCGGCTCCACCCCAGGAACCAACGCCGAGGGCTCCTCGCATGAACTTGTGGTGTGGCGGCGATGCCGCCGCGCTCTCTGATTCGCTTCCTGTAGTTCTTCTCTGCTGAGATGCCGCCGAGGGGGCCACTCGAGCTGTGGCTACAGCACGCCGAATGCGACGCCCCGGCGACGGGGGCGGAGGTCGAGGTCGTCTCCCCGAGCAAGATCTTCATGACCCGCGGAAGGGGCGAGGTTGCCTGAGCTTGCCGCACGAAGGGCGCGCTCGCCATCCACTTCGAATGCGACGGCGCCTCCACGATGTACTTCAAGGTCTTCGACGAGGGAGGCCGCCGCCTAGAGTGCTGCTTTGGAGGGGCCCGTCGGGATGGCACTGCGGCAGGAGCCGGGCCTGCCGCTGGCCTAGCCAGTAGTTCCACCGACAGCAGCAACGGTGCTTGGGAGTCCAGCGACTCTCCCGAGCCCTACGAGACTCCGGAGATGAGCGACGACGGCTACGTGCCCCCGAGCTCTCGCCGTGCCCGGAGCACAGCAGCAGTGTCCGCCCGTCGCCGTTGTTGATCTGGATGGGGTTGCCGTCGGCCTCCCGTGGCCCACTGTTGATGATGGCCTCGGCGGTGACGTTCGTAGATATGGCTCCCAGAAACCTTCTCCTTTTGTTCCCTGCGAGGAATCAAGATGAGCCCTGTGGGGGCGTGGAAAGGAACTGTAGTGCCTTTTGTTAATATTATCC
This sequence comes from Triticum aestivum, assembly GCF_018294505.1. Taxonomy (NCBI): domain Eukaryota; kingdom Viridiplantae; phylum Streptophyta; class Magnoliopsida; order Poales; family Poaceae; genus Triticum; species Triticum aestivum. The sequence continues at coordinate 121,595,498 of NC_057808.1, forward strand.
TTGTTACGAAGATCCACAACTGTGTGTCTTGCTTCGGCTCAGTCCCTCCTTTCCCAACCTCGCGGTAGCTTGGTGCTCTACGCTGACAGGTCCCGGTCCCCAGGTAGGCTGCAGCCGTCACTGGTATACCAGGTTGCGATGTCGTGGTCAAGGCCAGGAGGTTAGCAGCCCGAGGTCCAGTAAGAGCTCCTGAGGTGCGATACTCAAGAGGTCCCCTTTAGCGCGCAAGCAACTACCCGAGGGCAGGAAAGGAAGGCGATGTCGCCGTAGCAAGGCTGCAAGTGATGAGAACCTTGTGCTGAAGTGCTTGGCTGATCGGAGTGCGAGACTTACCTTAGCGGTCCGGAGTCGATGCCTTGTGCAGCGCCAGGTTCGCACATCAGTGGCCATAGTGTAACCGGGTTAGGCCCGTGCGAGCTTCCCTCTCTTTTTGACGCTCTTCTGTGTGCTCTACGTCCTCGAGTCCCGGCCTTCAAGCGAGCTCAGCCGCCGCTGGTATGCCAGGTCGCGATGCCGTAGTCAAGGCCAGGGGGTGAGGGATGGAGAGCCAGTAAGAGCTCCTAAGTCGCGATGCTCAGGAGTCCCCCCTTTAACGTGCAAGCGAATTGCATGGGAAGAGAAGGAGCCCGCGGTGCCGCCCGCTGTCATCCTCGGGAGGTTCCTGCAAGTTAGTGCAAGGAGGGATACAGATTGCCACCACGCCTGCCGGTCTGCCACAGGTTGTTCCGCAAGAATATGAAAGCATTGAGGGCCTGGTGAGGTGACGTACGCGGGGCGTGCCGCGAGCCAGAGCTCGACCGCTCAGATTTGTTAGCGTTGCAGGTACGGACCCGAGCACAAGCGTCGTGCCAGCATGAGTAGCAACCTGTCGGTGTTCTGGGAATGGGGTCCCCAGACTTGCCTGCCTGCGGCCCACAACGTGGCTAAGCAGCAGGCCGTACGGCCCACCTTCATCAACAAGGCATCCAAGACCTTCGCGAGGGTCCAAGCCTCACGAGGAGGACGATGCAAGACCTCCTCTAGAGTAGCCTAGCCAGGCAGGCTCATGAGGAGCGAAGATATCAAGGTGGGGCAAACCTCATGAGGCTCTCGTGCCGTGAGCCATGACGAACAGCACCAAGCGGGCGCCAGGCGGGCACCAGCACGCGCAGCGTCCTTATTTCCTCTTTGGTGCTAAGGAGGCTAGCGCAGGCGAAGAGTACCGAGGCATCAGGCAAAGGTTGCTATATCGGTGCAACGAGACCAAGATCAGAAGGACGGCAAGACGGAGGTCATCGTGGTGCCCAAGACGGCGTTACCCAGAGCTTTTCACAGGCGAAGACCGCTTTTGTCAGGATAGCTTGTACTAGCTGTCCCCCTTCAAATTTGCCCGTCGTTGTTGGCTCCCTTCCCGCTCAATATTTGGGAAGAGGACCAGGGCCTATATAAGTAGAGCTAGCCACCATAGTAGAGGCATCTCATCTTAGCTTGATCCAACCCGATCGAGAGCCTAGCCACAAGAACACCTCAACCTCAGGAGGCTGTTCTTCCCTTGTACTGTTCATCATCAGCCCAAGAGGCTATCCACCACCACCACACTGGAGTAGGGTATTACACCACAACGGTGGCCTAAACCAGTATAAACCTCGTGTCTCTCTGTGTTGCGAGTTCATCTAGTTCGTCCGCAAGATCTTAGCGAGCTAGGGCGTAGATCGATAGGAGGGAAAGACTTCGCGAGCACCCCAGTGTTCGAACCTTAAGGGTTTCCCGGAACCCCACATCCAACACAACCTTTGCGGAATGGGCGAGGGGGCCGATCGGCAACGTGTGAGGCCGCGATGGGTAACAATCAAGCAGGTGATTACCATAGAATGACTCAAGCAAAGAGGCTAGTTAGCTTAGGTAGATGCAAGAACGATACATGCCACCAGGAGGGACCCAAGCGGCCTGGGGGAGATGCAGCCCGAGGGGCACTCCCAGCAGAGTAAACTAAAGATGCAGAAAGATACATGCCGCAGGGACTTGCCCGTGCGGCCTGGGAATGATGCAGCCCAAGGGGCGCTCCGAGCTGAGTAAACCGGAAAATGTCACCTGGTACCGTTGTCGAAGGGATGTTGAAGTAGCTGAAGATGTGCGCTGGGGGAGTCGTTCCTCACGAGCCGCCAGGGCCCTGGGCCTCAGGAGGTTCCGGGGGCTCGGGCGGTTCCCTGAGGACAGTCGCCATCTCCGCCAGGACTGCGTGGTGCCTGGCCTCCTGAGCCGCCAGGATGCTCCGTAAGCGACGCTGGAAGGTGACAGCCGCGTTCGGCAGGCCAAATGGCATGCGTACGTAGCTGTGAGGTGGACCTTCGCACCGGCCAACGCGCGAAGGCCAGAAGTGCTCTTGGGATGCGGCCCTATTGAACCCTGGGATGTCGATGCAGACGCATAGCCCGCCGTCCTCGCTAGGATGGGGAGCTACGCCGGGTGGTGGGCGGCGGTCGCCGCGTATGGTCCTTGCCTCTTGAATCTCCTGGGTCGCCTTGTCGATGAACTCCTGACCACCGGGCACACCTCGCCCAGTGCCCCTTTGGGGGAATCGTGCGGCGAAGCACGCCTCCACATGGTGCCCGAGAGCCTCCCTCGTGATGCTGGCTAGGTCTGAGGCCCTCCAGAAGAGAGCCCCCGGGCCTTGCCCGAGGAGGGCACTGGGCGCGCCTTCCTATCCGAGGGAGGGAGGCGCCCCAACTGCGGGCGCGGATCCTGAGGTAGTGCCGCCGGAGGCGCCGCTCCCCTGAGGCCCTGGGTGGAGTAGCTGCTTCTTCTTCTTGGGGATGGCCTCAAGAGGATACAGGGTGCCTTCGTTGTCGGGGTCTTCGATCGCTGCGGCTTGGAAGGCGCGCTCAAGGGAGCACACCGCATCTCTTTCTTCGCAGGGGACTGTGATGACTCCGCCGCTCCCTGGCATCTTGAGGACGTTGTAGCCGTGGTGAGTCACTGCCATAAACTTGGCTAATGCTGGATACCCGAGGATGGCATTGTATGGCAGACGGATGTGGGCGACGTCGAAGTCAATGAGCTTGGTGCGGTAGTTGTTGCGCTGGCCGAAGGTGACAGGGAGGCGGACCTGCCCAATCGGGGTGCTGGAGCCGTCGGTCACTCTTGAGAAGGGCTTGGTAGGCCGCAGCTGATCGTATGGTACTTGGAGGCTATCAAATGTCTCAACGGACAGGACATTGAGCCCCGCGCCGCCGTCGATGAGCGTCTTGGTGATTTAGACGTTGCTGATGATTGGCGAGCAAAGCATTGGGAGGGCACCAGCGGTTGCCGCGCACTTGAGCTGGTCCGATGAGCTGAAGGTGATGGCGCACTTGGACCACCTAAGCGGGCGCATGGCCTCGAGCCTGGGAATGGCCCTGTTCACCTCATGAGCAAACTGCTTGAAAATACACTGAGAAGCTAGGGCCTGAGCACCGCCCAAGATGCAAGCGATAGCGCGCGGCTCCTGGAAGCCTCCAGCCCCCTCGTCCTGATGATGGTCGTCGTTCCTTCTTTGCTGTGGCGGCAACGGAGGGAGACCAGCATTTCCCTGAGGATGGTCCTCACGAGGCTGGTCCCTCCAAGTGCCCTCAAGAGGCTGGTCCTGCGAATGGTCCTCGTGGGGCCGGTCGCACCACTCCTGACGGGGGGCGCGGTCGTCCCAACGTCCTCCACTTCCTCCACCTCCTCAGACATAGGCCCGGTCGCTGCGCTCGGGGCGTCGACCGATGCGTCCATCTCGAATGGCCCTGAGCTCTTGGCAGTTGCTGGTGTTGTGGTTGTGCACGTGTTGGAAGGCGCAGAACGGACGACTGCTCTTGGATAACTCGGGGTGGTCCCGGCTGCGCTTCGTGTCCGGCTCCGCCACGAGTATGGCTACTCCCTTGCACTTCACGTCCTTGGCCTTGGCTTTCTTCTCTTCTGGGTCGGCAACAGGGAGCTCGAGGAGGGAGAGGCGCCCCTCCTCAGCTCTTGCGCATTTGGTCGCCATGTTGAACATCTCCAGAGCCGTGCATAACTCCTCGTGGATGGCGAGCTCCTCCTTCATCTTAACATCGCGGACCCCATCAGAGAACACTGAAATGATGGCCTCGTCCTCACCTGGGGGATCTTGAGGCGAACGCTGTTGAAGCGCTGGATGTACTTCTGCATGGTCTCTCCTCGCTGCTGCTTGATGCGGCATAGCTCACCCACAGCCGGCGAGCGGTCGCGAGTGCCCTGGAAGTTGGCGACGAAGCGGTCGCGCATCTCACCCTAGGAGGAGATCGACCCCGGGGGCAAGTTTAGGAGCCACGAGCGAGCACCATCCTTGAGAGCCATGGGAAACCATTTCGCCATGACTTTCTCGTCGCCGTTGGCCTCCTCGATGCTCAGCTCGTAGAGCTGCAAGAACTCCGCAGGGTCGGGTGCGTCGTCGTAGCACGGGGGCAGGTCCGGCTTGAACTTGCCTGGCCAGACGATGTTACGCAGCTCCGGAGTAAAGGCCCGGCAGCCTGCTATGGCCACCGGGGCCCGTCATAGGGGCGGATCCTGATCTTGATGCCCACGCACCGCCGCCGCAGGTGGCACGCGATCTTGACGTGGTGGCGCCGGGAGTGCAGGAGCATTTTCTCGTGGTCGGGGGACTTCTTGGCAGCTTCCTTCTTCGCGCGGAGGCACCGAGCGCGGTGGGTCGCGCCGAGGGGCAGCGCGTCTTGGGGCTAGGACGCCGTCTTGGTGTGAAGGTGGCGGAGGCGCCCCGTGAGCTATGTCGCCCGCAGCTGGAGGAGGGCGAGGCAGTGAGAGAGATGGTACAGGGGAGCCCCCAGCGGCACTGACCAGCTCGGCGATGCGGTCCAGCCAGTCTTTGTAGAGATTGTCGACCGGGTGGTAGCGCAGGAGCTCGCGTGCCATGAGCAGCGCGGCCTGCGCGTCATGGGCGCGCCACGAGCGTGGAACGATGAGCCGGCCGGAGTCAGCGGCGGGGTGGCGGTGCAGACGTCCCGCCACACAGAGGGGTGCAGCGATGATGCTTGCTGCTTGTTTCCCGCCGGGCCGGTGGCGGCGTTGGCGGCGGGGGATGGAGAACGACGAGGAGGCCCGCCGACAGGTGCTGTCTGAGTGACACGAGCGGCCAGGGCAGCCCGGTGCTACCTCTTGAGCACTGCATTGGTTTTCCCTTGAAGAGGAAAGGGTGATGCAGTAAAGCAGCGTAAGTATTTCCCTCAGTTTTTGAGAACCAAGGTATCAATCCAGTAGGAGACCACGCACGAGTCCCTTGCACCTACACAAACAAATAAATCCGCACAACCAACACGATAAAGGGGTTGTCTATCCCTTCACGGTCACTTATGAGAGTGAGATCTGATAGATATGATAAGATAATATTTTTGGTATTTTTATGATAAAGATGCAAATTAAAATAAAAAGCAATAAAAATAGCTAAGTGTTGGAAGATTAATATGATGGAAAACAGACCCGGAGGCCATAGGTTTCACTAGTGGCTTCTCTCGAGAGCATAAGTATTACGGTGGGTGAACAAATTACTGTTGAGCAATTGACAGAATTGAGCATAGTTATGAGAATATCTAGGTATGATCATGTATATTGGCATCACGTCCGAGACAAGTAGACCGACTCCTGCATGCATCTACTACTATTACTCCACACATCGACCGCTATCCAGCATGCATCTAGAGTATTAAGTTCATAAGAACAGAGTAACGCTTTAAGTAAGATGACATGATGTAGAGGGATAAACTCATGCAATATGATATAAACCCCATCTTGTTATCCTCGATGGCAACAATACAATACGTGCCTTGCTGCCCCTACTATCACTGGGAAAGGACACCGCAAGATTGAACCCAAAGCTAAGCACTTCTCCCATTGCAAGAAAGATCAATCTAGTAGGCCAAACCAAACTGATAATTCGAAGAGACTTGCAAAGATAACCAATCATACATAAAAGAATTCAGAGAAGATTCAAATATTGTTCATAGATAAACTTGATCATAAACCCACAATTCATCGGTCTTAACAAACACACCGCAAAAGAAGATTACATCGAATAGACCTCCACAAGAGAGGGGGAGAACATTGTATTGAGATCAAAAAAGAGAGAAGAAGCCATCTAGCTAATAACTATGGACCCGAAGGTCTGAGGTAAACTACTCACACATCATCGGAGAGGCTATGGTGTTGATGTAGAAGCCCTGCGTGATCGATGCCCCCTCCGGCGGAGCTCCGGAAAAGGCCCCAATATGGGATCTCATGGGTACAGAAGGTTGCGGCGGTGGAATTAGGTTTTTGGCTCCGTATCTGGTAGTTTGGGGGTACGTAGGTATATATAGGAGGAAGAAGTACGTCGGTGGAGCAACATGGGGCCCACGAGGGTGGAGGGCGCGCCTGCGGGGGGGGGGGGGGGGGGGGGGGTAGGCGCGCCCCCTACCTCGTGCCCTCCTGGTTGATGTCTTGACGTAGGGTCCAAGTCCTCTGGATCACGTTCGTTCCAAAAGTCACGTTCCCGAAGGTTTCATTCCGTTTGGACTTCGTTTGATATTCTTTTTTCTGCGAAACTCTGGAATAGGCAAAAAACATCAATTCTGGGCTGGGCCTCCGGTTAATAGGTTAGTCCCAAAAATAATATAAAAGTGTATAATAAAGCCCATTAAACATCCAAAACAAAATATAATATAGCATGGAACAATCAAAAATTGTAGATACGTTGGAGACGTATCACCCGGCGCTCGGCGCGGGCTCGGCGTGCCTCCGCCATGGACGCAGTGGAGCAGTGGAGCGCGGATCAACGGAAGAGAAGCTTTAGCGCGCCCCTACCTGGCGCGCCAAATGTCGGATTACGGGTTCCGGCAAACCCTTGAGGTTCGAACACTTGGGTGCGCACGAAGATCTCTCTCCCCTTAGCTCACACTCTCGCAACGATTTCAAGGCCAAGCTCGCCGAACCCAAAGAACATGAGACACAAGAGTTTATACTGGTTCGGGCCACCAATGTGGTGTAATACCCTACTCCAGTGTGGTGTGGTGGATTGCCTTGTAGGCTGGGGATGAACAAGTACAAGGGAAGAACAGCCTCCTAAGGAGAGGTGTTCTTGAGCTTGAGGAGCTTGTGCGTGTGAGGATGGTCTGGGTGATCCAAGATCAGTTCTCGATCCGTCCTCGATGGGTCTCCCCTCCTATGGTGGTGGCTAGTCCTATTTATAGAGGCCCCGGTCCTCTTCCCAAATGTTTAGGCGGGAAGGGATCCCACAATGGCCAATTTGAAGGGGGACAGCTAGTACGAGTTATCCTGACAAAAGGTGGTATTCGCCTGCCAAAGGCTCTGGTGGTGACGCCATCGTGGGATCCGCGATGACCTCCGTCCTGCTGGTCTTGGTCTGGTTGCACCTATATGGAAACCTTTGCCTGACGCCTCGGGACTCCTCGCCTGCACCTGCTCCTTTAGCACCAAAGAGGAAACCAGTACTCTGCGCCCGCTAGCGCCCACCTGGCGCCTGCCTGGCCTTGGTCGTCATGGCCCATGTCACGGGAACCTCATGAGGTGCCCCTCGCCTCGATCTCTATGCTCCTCGCGAAACAGCCTAGTGAGGCTGCCCCTGAGGAGGTCTTGTGTCGTCCCCCTCGCGAAGCTTGGCCCCTCGCGAGGGTCTTGTGCGTTTGACGATGAAGATGGGCCGTACCAGGCCGTTAGAGGAGCCACGCCCTGGCCCGCAGGCAGGCAAGCCTGGGTACCCCCGTTCCCAGGACGTCGACAAGCCCCTAAAGTGGCGTTGCCCCTTTTTGCATGTATGATTGGGGTAGTGAAAAATATTCCAGTGGCACTTTTGACTTACCCACAGAATGGTTGAATTGCTTGTTTCTACGAACTGAGTTCGCCAATAATGTGAAGGATGCCATTCTTTTCATCCTATTGTAGATTGCTTAGATCTCGATATGCCAAATATAATCACATGAAATATAAAGTAAAACCCAGTGTGATGTGTGTGGCTACAGCTAGTCTGACTACCCGTCCTCATATAACATATCAAGGATGCACCATCTTACCAGATTAACCATTCGACTTACCAATGCAGTGTGGGAAGAAGGAAGTATTGGGACTGCGTATCCAAGCAATTGATGCCATGGACTCCTTCGTAGAACCTTGTAAGCGAAAAAGCAGTTGCGGTGTGCCTGTACAAAGAGCTAGCGTAAGTTCAGTTACCTGCTTCTCGGAATTTTAGTTAGCCACTTACTGTAAAATTGTTCAATTACGTTGCCTGGCTTAATTTAGTTTGGTACTGATTACATAATGCCATAGCCTGTTAATCCTATTATAGACTGCGCCTATCTATGTGTTTGATACTTACTATTAAGAATTACCTGTTTGCGTGAACTTAAATAGCTACTTAAGCATGTAGATAGCCGGTCATATGTACTTCTAGGGTGCAGCAGAATTCACGTGTAATTTACGTTCTGATACCCTGTTTGTTTAAATGGTTTGGTGTTATCACTTGTAGCACTAGTAATGTTTGCATGTTCATAGATAGACAACTATCAGGTTTATATGAGGGACACCGTCTTTTTAACTTATATATGTGTTGTTATCATTTTGCTTACATAAAAGAAATTTACAGATGTGTGTGTTGCTAGTAAACGGTACCGACTTGTTACTTTAATACGTTGCCAAGAACTTGCTAGTTTTACTAGTTCATATGTAAGTAAATACGTTGCTAAAACTGGTTAGCTTTACTAGTTTGATGTTAGTTTCTTATAGCTCTTGCAACACTTTATTTATGATTGCTAACATTCAAGTTTGCAGGATCCAACTGAAACTCCTTTGGCACAACAGGTATGTTTTCAGAAACTTCCTTGTTTACCTGGTTTGCTGTTGTAACTTGTTGCTGTAATCATCTTACCAACTTCAATTTTTCAGGATCTAATTGGAAGTCCAATTACATAGCAGGTACATTTTTAAAAATATATTTGTGTAACAGGTTTGCTGCTGTAACTTGTCGCTCTAATCAAGTTACTGACTACTCAACTTTTCAGGATCCAAGAGAAACTCCAATGCCACAACAGGTTCCTTTTGCAAAACATGTTTGTTTAACTGCTTTGCAGCTGCAACCGGTTGCCCTAATCATGTTACTGGCTACTCAACTTTTCAGGATCCAAGAGAAACTCCAATGCCACAACAGGTACCTTTTGCAAAACTTGTTTGTTTAACTGCTTTGCTGCTGCAACAACCGGTTACTATGATTTTAATAACTACTTTTCAGCATCCAATTGAAACTCTTTAATTCCTTGTTTGTTTAACTGGTTTGCTGTTATAACTCCCAGTTGAGATGCTTTTCTAACTTCAACTTTTCAGTATCTAATCGAAACTTTAATGGCAAAATAGGTTAGCCCAAGATGAAAGAGCGAGGTCCCCATGGACGTTGTATCATCCCACAGTAGTGGCATCGGCCCAATCGTGCATCATGAATTGCCAACTGCTGATGCTCTAGAGGCTAAACTATTGTTAGAAAGAGATTCTGCTTCTGCACTTAGAGATGAAGTTGACATGTTGAGGAAGCAAATAGCACAATCACAAGCAGTACTCAAGACAACCATTAAATATTTGGTGGATTTGAAAACGAAGCAAGCTGAGACTGACCACATTGTTAAGGTCCTGAAGGAAAAAAGGAAATTAAATTCCCACTTGGTAAATCATAGGTGAAATGTTCTTTCCATTGTTGAACAACCTTTGTGTTGTTTGTTCATGTAATCGAACAAACCACTTGTTTTAGAGATCATGTAATAATTGTTTTTTGTTTTTTGGTTTGTAATTTTTTAGCACAAGTATGTATTAATTGATAAGACTCGGAGACATTTAATTTTGATTGCTGTGCCAGACCTACAAATATGCCAATCGGGCTGAATGTGCATTCAGCAATAATAGTAGTATAGATGGACCTTAAGTGGCACGCATCAGAAAGGGCCAAGATGCTGTACTAGCTTCGCTAAAAAAAGGATGGTCTTCAAGCAAAAAAAGGTACAGCAGCCTGGCTTATGTATGTTAGTTGATATTATTGATCCATATACTCTATAAGTGTTATATGCCTGTTAGTTTTGTACATTATTGGTTGATTGACTCGGTATTTGAATCTTGATACATCGCTTGTGTACATATCTAAACGGGAGTACACATTATGCTGCGTGTGACACTTGAGTTGGACATAAAGTGGTTTCAAATATTCGAATTCACCTTAAACTGGATTCTAGCTTCTGAATTCGAGTATCGGCGTTTGTAAATCATATTCATATATGACAATGGGATACATCTTTGTCGTGCTTTTGAAGATATATAAAAACACATAGAATGATTTATAAAGATTCATATAGGAATACAAAATGGATTCGAATTTAGTTTCCAGGGTAAACGTGGATGCTTATTGTCCCAAAATTTGAAAGAAGCGGCAAAATGTACACTCCCACGTCGGCTGCCGGAAGCCAAGTGTTTGGGAGATGGAAACTACTGTCTACCCCTTACACAGAGAATCCATCGGCCCGATTCCACTGCTCTCAATAGGGGTAGGTTAGTAACTTCAATTAGACGTGACACGACCGCCTCTGAGTCCATTCTGACACGGTGGGTGCCAAACATGGGCGGCAAAACACATTTGATTCAAGCTCGTCCGACAGACCTCTGCCTCTCCGTCCATTTCCCCAGTCATACACGGTGGGTGGCAAAAGAAACTCGACTCGGCCGAAATTGATGTAGGAAAATATTTTCAATAGGGACTGGTTTGTAACTTCACTCAGACATGACACAACTGCCCTACCTGTCAGCCCTGTTCATACACCGTGGGCACCAACCATGGGCACCAAAACACCCTCTCCTCGCCCGAAATCGCTCTGGGCAAATATTGGCGAGATGCGAGATTACCGTCCTATCCCCAACCGACGAGACGTCCAAATTTTAAACGGGGGCTAAGTTCGTAAATTTCCCATATTTCAGACCGGCGCGTCCCAAAAACATGGTTCCCCGTACCTCTCCCTCCATTTTCCCATTCATACACCGTCCGCGCTAGAACACCATCCCCACACCAGCCTCCTCCGTCCGCCACCCCATCCATCGCCGCCGTCCTTCACCCCACCCATCGCCACAGTCCTCCACCATGCCGGAGTGCCTACCAAGACCGCGTCATCCACTGCTAGAGATGCATGTTTCTCATCCACGGCGATGGACCTAGAGCCTTGCATCGCGTCCTCTCGATTCATCGGCGCTGTCGTCCTCTTTGCCGGGGCCACTCACACGACCTTCTCTTCCACTGCAACGGGACTTATCCCCCGATGCACCCGTCTATCGTCGTAGATTTGCTTCAACGCCACTGACAGCCATCGCACCCTCGATGCCTACACGGCCCCGCACGAGAGCTGGTACTTCATATCTCATCAACTTTTTGATCTCAACAAGAAAATAGATCGCAACTTGGTTACTGTACTTTCTTTTCAGCTCTTAGAATTTAGTTCTTAGTTCAAAGAAAACAATGGATGCTAAATAGCATTTCTCCGGTTTGCAGCTTTAAATCTGCCATGGCACAGTCATAATAGGGTTTAATTGATCATGTTGTTTCCATGGTGGTTTCTTTAATAGAAATCAGAGGGGAAACCCTCTTTTGGTCAAAAAAGTGCTTAGGGTTTCCCCCTTTTATAATTACTATACGATCAGCAGACGTGTTTTGTGTCATAATAGCACTGCTCCACCCATCAAGCTAAACAAGCTTAGTTGTTCAAATACGAATCTGATATTACTAAAACAGGGTCGTTTAATTAGTCAGCTAAATGTTCCTAATTTATTTTCAAAAATGCATGTTTGCTGAGGGAGTCCTGGATTAAGGGGCCCTCGGGCGTCCGGGCAGTGTGACGTGGCCGGACTAATGGGCCATGGAGATACAAGACAGAGGACTTCTTCCTGTGTCCGGATGGGACTGTCCATTGCGTGGAAGGCAAGGTTGGATTCGAATATGAAGATTCCTTCCTCTGTAAACCGACTTTGTACAACCCTAAGTCCCTCCGGGGTCTATATAAACCAGAGGGTTTAGTCCGTAGAGGCAATCAGAATCATACAGGCTAGACATCTAGGGTTTAGCCACTACGATCTCGAGGTAGATCAACTCTTGTAAACCCCATCTTCGTCTAAGATAATCCAGCAGGAAGTAGGGTATTACCTCCATCAAGAGGCCCGAACCTGGGTAAACATCGTGTCCCTATCTCCTGTTACCTTCGATCCTCAGACGCACAGTTCGGGACCCCCTACCCGAGATCCACCGGTTTTGACACCGACATTGGTGCTTTCATTGAGAGTTCCACTGTGTTGTCGCTAGAAGGTTCGATGGCTCCTTCAGTCATCTACAACAATGCTGCCCTGAGGGAGATCTTTCTCCCCGGCCAGATCTTTGTGTTCAGCGGCTTTGCACTGCGGGCCAACTCGCTTGGCCATCTAGAGCAGATCGACAGCTACGCCCCAGGTCAGCAGATTAGTTTTGGAAATCTGGATTATGTCGCTGATATCCAAGGAGACTTGATCTTCCAAGGGTTCGCGACCCCAACCTTCGCTCTAGCCTTAGATCCGGAGCGCATCACCAGGTCCGAAGACGGGATTCGCGAGCCCGCCGGACTCTCTGCGGCTATCGAGCCTGGTACAGGAGAGCCAGAGGAAACAACGCTACCAGCAATCATCATGAAGCCGAACTCTTCTCCAAACACTGGCTCCGAACCCTCGGAGTCAGCATCGTGTGAGCTCGGCCAAGGAGTTCTCTTCACGCCGTACTCCACAGACTCTTTTCTCCCCGGCCATACCTCGCCTTTAAGCGAGGATCTGGACTTAATGCGATCCCTCATAATTATAGAGGGACAACATCTGAACTACGCCCAGCCCGGACTAGGGGCCGAGAGCGGGGAATTTTACGTCCCACCCACCACCCACTTCATAGCCACTGTCGAGGACTTAACCGACATGCTCGATTACGGCTCCGAAGACATCGACGGTATGTACGACGATGCCGGAGAAGAGCAGGCCCAAAACCTGCCGTTTACCGGACGCTGGACGGCCACCTCTTCGTATGACGTATACATGGTGGATACACCCAAAGAGGGTAACGGCGATAACGTGAAAAATCCAGTTGAGAATACACCTCCTAAGACACAACCAAAGCGCCGACATCAGCGGCGCCGCTCCAAATCACGCCGCGAAAAAGACAGAAATACCGGCACCAGAGACAACAATACTCCGGACGACGCCGAATACCAAGAAGACCCCATCGAGCCAACCTCCGGACAGGACGATCGGGAAGATGGGCAAATTGGCCCTGACGAACAGGCTATAAACGAAGACTCGGAGGATAGTAATTATCTTCGACTCTCCGAAGATGAGGTGAGCCTCGGCGACGAAGACTTTATCATGCCTGAGGAACCCCTTGAGTAGGAGCGCTTTAAGCGCCGGCTAATAGCCACTACAAGAAGGCTGAAAAAGAAACAGCAGCAGCTTCAAGCTGACCAAGATCTGCTGAATGACAGGTGGACTAATGTCCTGGCAGCAGAGGAATACGGCCTCAGGCGCCCAACCAAGAGTTATCCGAAGCGTAAGCTGCTACCTCAATTCGATAACGAGGCGCTAGAGCCCATACAATCAGCACATAATGCGGCCGACCGGCCACCACGTGCCCGTGACAAAACGGCAAATCAAGTCGAACACCAGCCCATACTACCTTCCCGTAAAAGCAGAGACACAATAGCTCGGGGATACACTTACGACCGACGACAGGACTGTGAGAATCGAGCAGGTTAGACCAGATCAATCTATGGATCGTGGGGGCATGCCTCGACGTGCAAGGACGGCTATCTAGCCTGGCGTGACAAGCATCACCACACCCGGGCCGAAAACCGCAGACGGACTCCACCCCAGCCGCATTGTGATTTCGCCCGATATAGAGGCACCGCACACCCCCTCTGCTTCACTGACGAAGTAATGGAGCATGAATTCCCAGAAGGGTTTAAACCCGTGAATATCGAATCATATGATGGAGCAACAGATCCCGCGGTACGGATTGAGGACTTTCTTCTCCATATTCATATGGCTCGCTGTGATGATCTTCATGCCATCAAATACCTCCTGCTAAATCTCAAAGGACCACCTCAGCATGGTTAAACAGCCTGCCAGAAAACTCCATCGGCAGCTGGGAGGACTTGGAAGACGCCTTCCGCGACAACTTCCAGGGTACATACGTCCGGACTCCGGATACCGATGACATAAGTCACATAGTTCAACAGCCCGGAGAGTTGGCCAGGAAATTCTGGACCAGGTTCCTAACTAAAAAGAACCAGATCATCGACTGCCCGGATGCCGAAGCCCTAGCGGCCTTTAAGCATCGCATTCGCGATGAATGGCTCGCCCGACACCTTGGCCAAGAAAAGCGAAGTCCATGGCAGCCCTTATGACCCACTTTTGCGTGGGCGAAGATAGTTGGCTATCCCATAGTAGCAATAGTGCAAGCGAACCTGGCCCCTCCAAAGCCAGAACTAGCAACGGCAAGCCCCGATGCAACATGTATAAGCGTCGGAACAACGGTGACAATACCGATGACACGGCGGTCAATGCCGGATTCAGTGGCTCCAAGTCCGGTCAGCGGAAGAAGTCATTTAAAAGAAGCAACTGGGCTCATTCAGCTTGGACCGAATACTCGATCGACCATGTTAGATCCACAGCACCCCTGATAAACCCGCCAATCATACCGACAGAAGCTGTTGGGTCTTTAAACAAGCTGGTAAGTTAAATACCGAGAACAAGGAGAAGGGGTCACCAAGTGAGGACGATGACGAGGAGCCCAGTCCACCGAACATAGGGGGACAGAAGAAATCCCCCCCCCCAAGTCAAAACGGTGAACATGATATACGTTACTCATATCCCCAAGAGGGAGTGTAAACGTGCGCTCAGGGACGTCTATGCGATAGAGCCAGTCGCCCCAAAATTCAATCCATGGTCATCCTGCCCGATCACTTTTTATCGCAGGGACCATCCGACCAGTATCCGTCACGGTGGCTCAACCGCACTGGTCCTTGACCCAATCGTTGATGGATTTCACCTCACGCGAGTCCTCATGGACGGTGGTAGTAGCCTTAACCTTCTCTATCAGGACACAATTCGCAAGATGGGCATCGATCCATCAAGGACCAAGCCCACAAAAACTACCTTCAAAGGAGTAATACCAGGTGTAGAGGCCCATTGCACGGGCTTGATCATATTGGAAGTCATCTTCGGATCGCCGGACAACTTCCGAAGTGAAGACTTGATCTTCGACATCGTCCCCTTCTGCAGTGGCTATCACACACTGCTAGGGCGAACTGCATTTGCTCGCTTCAATGCGGTGCCACACTATGCCTATCTCAAACTTAAGATGCCCGGACCACGGTGTCATAACAGTCAATGGAAACATGGAACGCTCCCTTCATACCGAAGAGGACACCGCGGCCCTGGCAGCGGAAGTACAGGGCGGCCTTATCAAGTAGAACATCAATTCGGCGGCGAAGCCCCCGGACAGTTTTAAATGAGTCTGGACTACTTCGCAGCACGACAGTCCAGCTCGTCAGGAGTTCGACTAGCAATTCGGCCTCCGTCTCAGTCCTGACCAAATTGCGGCATATGTATCGCGCGTACATAACTACGCACTAAAAATACCATGGGCAAAGACGGAGGCATAACTCGATTACGGTTCGACCTTATCTGGGCACTCATACTTTCCCGTTTCTTTCTATCCTTTTTAGGTTTCTTTTTCACAGGCCCCTCATGATGGCCTGATCGTCGATCGTTTCGAAGGATAAACATACCAAGGAAGCAAGCCGCATAAACGTGTGGCCGAATATCTAGGTGATCTTCTTGACGATCACTTTGCCTGTTTTCAGGACCCGCACGTAGCTTCCCCTTGGTCTCGGCATGTTAAATAGCCTTGTTGCTTATCCCATTACTTGTACAAATACGCTTTGACGTATCAATGAGATTATAATGGAAACAGTTTGCGGCCCAATACATGTGGCACTGGCTTATTCCTTCATTATATTTCACTATTTTTTGCACCTGTACACTTTGGTACGACTTAACTCGCCAGGGGCTTCATTGCGCTCCATACGTTGGCAACAAGTCCGAACACTTTTTACAATATAATTTGGCGCCCTGAATATACCATTATATGCATCGGCTCCGAATCATGTCTTTGGTCAATAGTTGGGTTGCCCGGCTCCTGTGCTTGCTACCTTACATTCCGTCTTATCGGCTAGGGTAGCAAAGGGAGAACTACTGCGATTGTGTTTCTAGTTCATCCGAATAAACACCTCACTAGAGAAAGCCGAAAACTAACTGTCACAATACGGCGAGAGCTGGTCAGCTATTCGGCGGCTAAACGTAAATCTCTTGCAATTTTTTTCGCATTATGCGACGGATCGGCCTCCACCCGATCAGGTGTCTACAGCGCCCTAGTCCGGATAAACAAATACTAACTAGGGGTTGCGCCTACACTCCTATTTGTCAAACTCCTATAGCTAAGTGAGGGTGATAAAGCCACATAGTCTGATTGCCTGGTTCGATGCACTGAACACCTCCTTCAAGGACCATGCTCTTGGGTCAAGTGTGTTTATGTTCCAACCCGAACACCCCCGTACTACCCATGTGGGGGCAGAAGCCGATGACTAGCCAACTCTCGGATTTAATAAATGGTCGCACAGGAGGAAATATTTTCACAAAACAACAAGCAATATATTACATATAGGCTTTTGTTCCATAATACAGGATCGGATACAATCATTGAAAGATAATGTCCTTCGCACACTGGCCCTCCATAATGCGGGATCCTTCCAGGACGTCATCAAAATACAGCTCAGGCTTGCGGTGCTCTTTTCCCACAGACGGTCCCTCGGTCGCAAGCTTGACGGCGTTCATCTTCGCCCACTGCACCTTGACACGGGCGAAGGCCATCCGCGCACCTCCAATGCAGACCGACCGCTTTATGGCATCAAGCCGAGGGTAGGCATCGACCAACCACTTCACGAGCCCGAAGTGGCTGCTGTGCATGGCTTCAGCAGGCCACGAACGGATTATCAAATCCCTCATGGCCAATCCGGCCATCCTATGCAGTTCAGTCAGCTGTTTCAGCTGATCGCTAAGGGGCACCGGATGCTCTGGCGCAAGGTATTGCGACCAGAACAGCTTCTCCGTTGCACTCCCCTCTTCGGCTTGGAAGAACTCCTCAGCATCAGCAACACTACGAGGAAGATCCGCAAACGCCGCTGGAGAACTCCAAATCCAGGTCAGTAAGAGGTACCTTTTCTTCACAAATTTGCTCTGCATAATAAAGGCCTTACCCGCCGCAATCTGCTTGGCTTCCTGGATTTCCCGGAGGGCGCCCTGGGCTTCAACCCGGGCCTCTTGTGCGCTTTGACGGGCCTTAGCAAGTTCGGACTCTTGGTCCGCAATCTTGCACTCCAAGGACTCGCATTTCTTTATGGCGTCCTTGAGCTCCTGCTGAACCTCCCCGACCCTTGACTCATGTTTTTTGCGGGTGTCTTGTTCCTTCTTAGCTTTCTTCTGGGCCTCAGCCAGCGCGTTCTTAAGGGACTCCACCTCGGCTGCAGCTCCTATGAAACATCATCATAACATGATCAACACAAACAATTCATATCATTTTAGATCTGAACAGGCCATTGCATACCTTGCTTGTCCTCTAGTTGTTTTTTGACACGGCCGAGCTCTTCATCGGCCCGCTCCAGACTCTGCTTCAGTTTGGAAACTTCGACAGAATGGGAGGTCGCAGCCAGCACTGACGCCTGCTTATTCACATAGACACATGTAATTAGTCTCCTGCGAAAATTATTCGATCCTCTGTCCGGCCTTTCTTTTCGAAAGCTGGACAGAGTCTCAGGGGCTATTGTCTGTCCTATGGCATTCCTTTTTGCATAGTTACATCACATACCTCAAAGCCTATTAGAAGGTTGGCGCAGGCTTCAGTCAGTCCGCTCTGAGCAGACTAAACCCTCTCAACCACCGTACCCATAAGGATACAGTGTTCTTCTACAATGGAAGCACCTTGAAGCACCTCCAGTAGAGTATCCGGTGCCTCTGGATGGACAAAAGTCACTAGCGGAATAGGCGCACCTCCTTGTTTCGAAGGAGGCTGCTTACCTGATTCCGAAGCCGTATGGGCCTCCGGAAGAGTATTCGGCGGGGGGCCGAATTGGGTATCGCCCCCATCGCCAGTTTCCATGGGGGTCTGCTCCCCCATGTGTCCGGCGGCCGGGGTATCACCCTCTGGCGCCACCTTGATGGCCTCCTTTACCTCTCCCTGGCCTGGGAGGGTCCTTCGGGACAACACCTCGGCGTCGTCCGTAGCCTTGGGAGAGGAGGCCGGAGGAGGCGACCCGTTGTCCATCACATTTGGATCCAGCGAATTCCCCGAAGATGAGTTTCGCTGGAGGTGGAGGTGAGCCGGACTACAGCTCATGATTCAACATGTTAAGACCACGAAGTGTAGGAGCTGGATATATGTGTGTGTAAGTTCCTTTGAGTACTTATGATTCAACCAGGGGCTTCTCCTTGGGGCGCCACTCAGAGCTGCTACCGGAGTCTGATTCGGGATTGTCTGCAAGGGAGACCCTCCCTTTCTTGGACGCCTCCGCCTCTGCCTCCAGATCCGTGGAGGCCGCCCTTTTCTTCCTTCCCCACTCAGGGGAGAATTTCTTTCCTCCTCCTTGTCGTCGTTCTTGGCGGGAGAGGAGTGGGTTTTGGCTTCTTCGGATGTTACGTCTAAAGTGCCTTTACGGCGGAGGGCGCTTCTTGCCTCTTGGCCTTCTTCTCCGGCGCCTGGTATGGCGCCGGAACCAGCATCTTCGTCAGAAGAGGGATAGCTGGGTTTTCAGGCAGCGGAGCCGGACACTGAATCCGCTCCGCCTTCTTTATCCAGCCCTAAAACAACAAATGGAGAAGCTCAGACATCTTCCTTGAATGCACATGTAGAGATACACCTTGCAGTATGAAAAACTTACCGAACTGGCTAGCTGAGTCAGGTTATATCTGCGGTCCTCGGTCGTCTTCGGCCACGTCTGATTGGCCTTGAAAAGCACCTTCCAGATACCTTCATGCATGGAGCCGAAGAATCGTTGCAAGGTCTGGTGCTTGGCTGGATCGAACTCCCAGAAATGGCAAGTCCGGCTTTGGCAAGGGAGGATCCGGCGGAAGAGCATCACCCAGATCACATTGACAAGCTTGATGTTCTTGTCCACCATGCTCTTGATGCGTGCCTGCAGCGCTAACACCTCGTCCGACGACACCCAGTCCAGGTCCTTTTTTAGCCAGGAGGTAAGCTGCATTGGAGGCCCGGACTTGAATTCGGGAGCCGCAGCCCAGGTGGTGTCACCGTGCTCTGTGACGTAGAACCACTGTTGTTGCCACCCCTTGACGATCTCCACAAAGGTGCTTGTGGGCCATGTGACGTTGGACAGTTTGCTCACCATGGCGCCTTCGCACTCTGCATGCTGACCATCCACCACTTTCGGCTTCACATTGAAGATCGTTAGCCATAATCCGAAGTGGGGTGGGATGCACAGGAAGGCCTCGCACATGACAATGAATGCCGAGATGTTGAGGAAGGAGTTTGGGGCTAGATCATGGAAATCTAGCCCGTAGTAGAACATGAGTCCGCGGACGAAGGGGTGGAGAGGAAATCCTAACCTGCGGATGAAGTGGGGGATGAATACCACCCTCTCGTGGGGCTCCAGGGTGGGGACGATCTGCCCCTTGGCCGGAAGCAGGTGGGCGATTTCCTGGGCCAAGTACCCCGCTTCACGGAGCTCCATGATGTTCTCCTCCGTGATGGTGGAGGCCATCCACTTGCCATGCGCTCCAGATTCGGACATGGTCAGAGTGCTTTTTTTGGGGCGGAAAGGATGGAAGCTTGGGCGCGAGCTCGAGAACGGATGGGAAGAGAAGAAGGAATGGGTGAAAGAGTGGATCTTTATCCTCTTATAAAGGCAGCGAATATCAAGCGCCTCCCCATTCGCCTTAAAACTCGCCTATTCCCCAAGGGTCGTGCAGACAGCGCGGTTGGATTACCCACACCCGTATTGATGAGAATCCCGCGATAAGGGGACACAATCTCTGCTTCGATCAGACGTGCCAATGAAAACCGCCTCTCGAAACATGGAGCGGCAAGCTAACAAAAATGGTTCGAAATAATAACCGGGCAGGGACGTAACGTCTCTCTACAAAATTTGTCAGTAGATGGGACTTGTTAAATATTATACTCTCTGTGGTTGTGTGTGGTGCCTATTTTGCAGAGCCGGACATGTTTTTTGTGTTCGAGGACTACTTTGAAATATTCGGAGGAGGAACCCATCTTGCAATGCCGAAGACAATCCGCGCGCTGGACACATCGTCATTGAAGGCTGGTTCAGGGGCTACTAAGGGTGTCCTGGATTAAGGGGTCCTCAGGCGTCCGGGCAGTGTGACGTGGGCTGGACTAATGGGCCATTGAGATACAAGACAGAGGACTTCTTCCCGTGTCCGGATGGGACTCTCCTTTGCGTGGAAGGCAAGTTTTGCAATCGAATATGAAGATTCCTTCCTCTGTAAACCGACTTTGTACAATCCTAGGTCCCTCCAGGGTCTATATAAACCGGAAGTGTTTAGTCCATAGAGGCAATCAGAATCATACAGGCTAAACATCTAGGGTTTAGCCATTACGATCTCGAGGTAGATCAACTCTTATAAACCCCATATTCATCCAAGATAATCAAGCAGGAAGTAGGGTATTACCTCCATCAAGAGGGCCCAAACCTGGGTAAACATCGTGTCCCTGTCTCCTGTTACCTTCGATCCTCAGATGCATCGTTTGGGACCCCCTACCCGAGATCCGCCGGTTTTGACACCGACATGTTCGCCGCTTGGGTGTGTATCTCTACAGGGTGCCGAGGGTGGGCCGTAGTTTCGAAAATGCATGTTCGCCGCTTGGGCCTGTATCTCTACAGGGTGCGCACGGTGGGCCGCGGCCCACCCTGGGATTTTGGGTCGGCCCATGCCCCAATTCCCCTCTGTTCTGCTGCGTGCGTCCGATCTCTACTCGCCCCCAGCCACCTGCCTCGCCGATGACTTGTCATCCTCGGACGTCATGACTCTAGGAGGAGACGCCGTACTAACGGGAGGCCAGGAGCCGCTCGCCAAACAGCGTCACCGCTGCACGGGCGCGCCGCCGCGCCTACCTTCCAAGTCCGTTCAGGGCTCAGGCGTGCAGCACCCACTAAGCCAACAGGATTTATCCTGAGATACATTCTCAACACTCAGCAGCCACTCCTCATCACCCATTTTCTAATTGATTCATTATTCATTAGGCAGGACTGTCATTAGGGTTTGTTGTGTGCCGAGTGCTACCTACACTTACTGGTTCAGATGTATTTCAGTAATCTTTAGGACCTGTAAAGTTCACAGGGTTTCAAAATTCCGGCCCTAGGAATATACACTAATCATTTTGAATTGTTAGACGTAGTGACATTGACCCAGATTACTACTGCAGGCCAGATTTGTTGACAAGTTTACTAGTCTTTCTTAGTCATTCGATATGATATCCAATTATTCACGTCGATTAGTTGCAAGGAAAAAGTGCTAGACAAACTTCTGGATTCAGATTTTGGACGGTCTCTTACTGCAGTTACAATTCTGCATACTTGTCCTAGTAAGCTCACAAGTAAATGATGGATTCACTACATCTATGCTTGCCTTGTCATATTTGTTGTCAATATTCTTTTAGGGTGGACCACCCTGTTTGAAAATACTAGAACCGCAGACATGAGTGAATAGTATTTCTCTATGTGATCTCTACCATCATGTGTGGGCAACGAACACTTCATTGAATAGAAAGAAAGTGTCATTTACAGCTTTTACATAGACTACGATCTTTTACATGGAATACAAACTGCCTACTTGCTTTGTGTCGGACTACCAACACTTCACCCTTGAAGCTAAACATTATGCCACTCATAATTCGTTAGTTTATTTGTTCAAATACGAATTTGATATGATTCGAATGTTCCTACTTCAGTTTTGAAATGTGTGTCTGCCAGTTATAGAGATATAAGAGGTTTGTATTTCTGTGTGTGGTCTTGTCAGGACGGTTGGGGGTGAACTTTGCATATGCAGGGGTTTATAGGGAGACACTCTTCGAGTTGAATCTGCAATGCATTCCATAGATAATCTAACTACTTTTATGTTTTCATGAATCTCATATTCTAAACAGCATCATAATGATTATGAGCTTGTGCGCATGAAAAGAATAAAGCAGAACAATGCCATGGCTATCAAACTTGGCATTAAGGGACTGAAATCTAGTCTGGATGCAATGCAATGCAAATGCTCTCTACCTACAGATTCATGCTCAGAATATGATCCTAACAATGATTCTGAGCTAGAGGGAGACCTAAGTCAATGTAGCTCCCTACTGGAGGAGTCAGAGGCAGATGCCCTATCATATTCACCCATCAAGGTGCTTGCTCTAAGTTTTCAAGGTTATATTGGTCGCACATATTAGGCCGGTCTCACAGCCTTGCTCAGCAGCTTGTGCAGCAGTTCCGGCGCAAGGCTAACCTTTCTTGAACTGTCTTGGAAGTGTTCTCGGTTCAGTATTATTTTGTTACGCTGCAATGGTGCCCAGTTTTTGTAATCTGCTTCTTCGTTGCGCTTTATGATCACTAGTGGCGAACTTCGATGCCCAGTGGATGTAATCTACCATAAATCCTTTATTGTATAGTGTAGGTTTATTCTAAGTTACTATGATGTAATTTCTCTATTGTATAGAGTAGGTTTGTTCTTAATTCCTACTAGTTACTGCCATCATTCGCTATCTGAAAAATCTGATGTAGTCGACCGGGCCGAAACATTCGTCTCTAACGGGCCTAGTTTTTAGCGGGCCACAATTGGGCCGGCCTGCAACTTTCTTGGGCCTGAATGGCCATTGGGGCCTTCACACTTTGCGCCAGGCCCACAACTTACTCTGGCCTATATTCGGCCCAAATTTTAGTTGGGCCTTTGTGGACCCAGCGCTTAGTTTGGCCCATGCAGCTTTGGGCCATTAACAGGCTGAATATTCTGCTGGCCTGTTACGGCCTAGAAGAAACCATGGGCCTTTAGCAGGCCGAAATGCATGTTGGGCCTCAATTTTCACTAGTCGTCGATGGGCCTTCAGTAGGCTGAAATGTAGACCGGGCCTTTTTTGGCCCAGTTATATGACGGGCCGTTACCGGGCCGAAACATATCTCGGGCCTTAGTTGGCCCACTGATATCATGGGCCTTTAAGAGGACGAAAGCTTAGTACATGCATCAACGGGCCGAATTATACGACAGGCCTTTAATAGGCCCAAAGTCACGTTGGGTTGAACTGTTGCCACCTTTATCACGGGCCGTTAGTGAGCTAGATGTCACGTCGGACCATATATGGCCCATGGGCAGCATGGGCCATTCCCGGGCCGAAAGACACACCGGGCTGAAATGGGCCCATGTCTACATCGGGCATCTAACAGGCCAAAAGTCACTGGGCCGTAATTGGGCCCAAATATTCAACGAACAATTAATGGGCCAGATCTGGCTTCGGGCCGTAAATGGGCCATGTTTAAACAGGTCATTATTGGGTGGCCCACTAGTGCCTGAGTAAGTACTATAAGCCTTTGACCGGGCCGGCCTTTTTAACGTATATGGGCCTCTGTTGGGCCCTGCCACGTGTCGACGTATCATAGGCATGTCTCCTGCAATAGACGGATGACATCTGGCGCACCGAGGAGCAGACACGTGTTTCCTCCAGCCAATGATGATTTTACACGTGGAAAATGTCGATTGGTCCATGCTATTAACGGGTTATCGGATCCAAACCAGAACACGATAGCTTAATGGTGACCCATTATAGTGGATGCCACGCGTCGGTCACCCTTGACGAAAGCACTTCTATGACGTGCGATTTGTCGTCATGGCAGTGGACACTTCCGTGATGATAATTTTGGTAATGTCATGGAACACTTCTACGACAGCACATGTATGACTATCTTTATTCTGTCATAAAATCGTCATGGATGTACATGCATGACAAAAAACATGACCTACTAAGACAAACTCGTATCATCAAGGAAGTGTATTTTTTGTAGTGAAACTACTCACGCATCATTGGAGGGGCAGCAAGGTTGATGAAGAACACCTCTGTGATCGTTTTCCCCTCCGGCAGAGTGCCAGTAAGGGTCCCCAGATGGGGTCTCTCGAGAACAGAGGCTTGCGGCGGTGTAAAAAGTATTTCGTGGACTCCCTCGTAGGTTTCCCGATTTTAGAGTATTTATAGAGGCGGAGTTAGGTCAAACGCAGGCTCATGGGCCCCACTACTCACCAGGGCACGGTAGAGGCCCCTGGCGCACCCTGGTGCCTAGTGGGCCACTCCTCCATCTTCTAGTGGCCTCCCAAAACTTCCATGGTCTCTTATCACCAGAAAAAAATCTCCAAAAAGTTTGGTGGCATTTGGACTTCGTTTGGTATTGATTTTCTGCAAAGCCAAAAACAAGCAAAAAACAGCAACTGACGCTAGGCACTAAGTTAGTAGGTTAGTCCCAAAAAATGATATAAAGTCGCTTGTAAATGTATATAAAACATCCAAGATTGATACTATAATAGCATGGAACAATAAAAAATTATACGTTGCAGACGTATCAAGTTTCTCTTAGAAACCTCCTATGGGCATTAGTGGCACCCAATGGGGGTTTCATAAAAAAGATTTGAGTGGTGGAACATCTTTCCATCCTATAACTTTTGATACCCAAGTTGCATGGCTAAGCATACTACAAGTAGCACTTGCTACCCCAATCTAACTATTTCCAAGTTGATAAGGATTAGTAATAGAAACTATAGGTGGTGTCACCTATCACTATCCAATAGGAAAAACTAGCTACCCAAAGCGTTATAGGAATAGTGCAACCAGATTACTAGATGCCAGTGATATTTCAGAAAAATAGCAGTGGTGTTGGTTCAGCTAGGGGTGTTAGTGACATGACCTCATTACAGGTGTGCTGTCCAGAATGAGCGTTAGTAGCTCGCTTACCATAGCAGACAGAGGTACTATCGGCGTCTCCATGAACCAACACCATTAATTTATTTGTATGTAGTGGCGCTGTCAAGTGCAGCGCCACAAGCTCTTTTTCCCGGTCCCACAAAAGTACTAGCGACGTCGATGATCAACTGCTAGTAGTGTGAACATCTTCACTAGCATTTGCTTATGCATTCCCAATAGTATTTACTTAAGGGTGCAAAAATCCACGCGGAAACTTCCACATCCCATTTATTAGCGGCCTTTGTCCTAGACTATTTGGCATCTTTACTAGGACGGCGCCACTTATACATGGCACAAAATATGAAAATGGTAATTTGTTCATGCAATGCTGTGTGAAACCATAGGTTTCGACTTCCCGCTAATGTTATTTGCTACTTGTGAGCTGCGTTGAGATTTTCTCGAAGAGGAGAGGATAATGTAGTACAATAGAGATAAGTATTTCTCTCAGTTAAGAACCAAGGTTATCGATCCAGTAGGAGAACCATCCAAGACCTCGTGAACAACACATACACACAAAGGAACAAATACTTGCACTCAACGCGATCAAGGGGGTTGTCAAGCAAGGATCAAGTCTGTTAATGGTAGATAGATAAAGAAAAACACAAAATAAAAGAATAGTAAATAAATTGCAGCAAGGTATTTTTGGATTTTATTATATGATAAAGGTAGACCCGGGGGTCATAGTTTTCACTTAAGGCTTCTCTCTCGAACAAAAATCATACGATGGGTAAACAAATTATTGTTGGGTAATTGATAGAAAAGCGCATAGTTATGATGATATTCAAGGCAATGATCATGTATATAGGCATCACGTCCGAAACAAGTAGACCGACTCCTGCCTGCATCTAGTACTATTACTACACACATCGACTGCTATCCAGCATGCATCTAGAGTATTAAGTTCATAAAGAACGGAGTAACGCCTTAAGCAAAATGACATGATGTAGACAAAGTAAATCCAATCAATATGAATAAACCCCATCGTTTTATTTAATGGCAGCAATACAAATACGTGTCTTGTCCCTTTTTGTCACTGGGATATAGATCACCGCATGATTGAACCCATTCCAAAGCACCTCTCCCATTGCAAGATAAATCAATCTAGTTGGCCAAGCCAAACGGATAGATCGAAGAGAAATACAAAGTTATAATAATAATGCATATAAGAATTCAAAAAAGACTCAAATAATATTCATGAATAATCTGATTATGAACCCATAATTCATCGGACCCCAACAAACACACCAAAAAAGATGATTACATCGAATAGGTCTCCAAGAATATCGAGGAGAACATTGTATTGAAGATCAAAGAGAGAGAAGAAACCATCTAGCTACTAGCTATGGACCCGTAGGTCTGTGGTAAACTACTCACACATCATCGGAAGGGCAACAAGGTTTATGTAGAGGCCCTCCATGATCGATTCACCCCTCCAGTAGAGTACCGGAAAAGGCCTCCTGATGGGATCTCTAAAGAACAGAAACTTACGGCGGTTGAAAAAGTATTTTGGGTGGCTCTCTGTTGGTTTTCCGATTTTAGAGAATTTATAGAGGTGGAATTAGGTTGGACAGAGCCACAAGGGGCCCACAAGGTACTTGGGCATGACCACCCCCCTAGGCGCGCCCAAATGCCTTGCCATCTCCTCGCTTTTCATCTCGTCTTGTCCCGAAGCTTCTAGTTCCTCTTTGGTCCAGAAAAAATCGTCCAAATTTTTCGTGGCATTTCGACTTCGTTTGGTACTAATTTCCTTGAAAACCAAAAACAGGCAAAAACCACAACTGGCAGTTGGCACTAAGTTAATAGGTTAGTCCCAAAAAATGATATATAGTTGCATATAAAACATCCAAGATTGATACTATAATAGCATGGAACAATCAAAATTATAGATACGTTGGAGACGTATCATTGTTCCTGTCCCATTTTCCACTATATATATGCCCTACCATTTGGTCATTTTGAGCCACAATCCGCCCCCCCCCTCTTTGGTCTTTCTCTCCACGATCGTCGGAATTGCACCAACAAAAATGTGGTCCGCGTGGTGCACGACATCGTCCTCGGCTGTGGCTAGGTTCGCGTAGAGATGAAGAACGTCATGCCTCAGTACCACGAGGAGGCGGTCCAAAGTGTTCTGTAGATGGAGTTTTCTAACCAGCACTAGTACAATGTTATCCCCCGGAGCAACGATGCCATCTTCATTCCATTATGCATGGTTCACAGACTCAATAAACAAAGTCCACATGCACGTGTGGGGGCGTAGGAACTTCTACTCTATGTTGTTTACATAACATAACTCTAGCATCGAAGAGATCAATCCAGATTGCTTGAAGGTGCATACGCCATCCCGTTTTCATATGCATTTCCTATTTTATATGTATTTTGTAATTCCATATGTATTTTTCCGTTTTCATATGCATTTTTCTTTTTTCACATGTATTTTTCTATTTTCTTATGCTTGTCCAATAAGCTAAAAAGGGGGCACCATCCCTAAATGGGCCTTCAAGGCCCATTAGCTCTCCACTAATAGGCTAATTGATATTTCTTTTAGCCACTCTAAATAAATTCTAGGGACTCCTAGATAATGATGTAAGTTCTCTATTATTTATATTAGGTCAACTGAAACAATTTTTGCTTATATATCAATTTTTGGTATTACCTGGTAAACCCTGAAAATCTTCCGGTAAATCTGAAACGCTTTCGGCTTCTGTTGAACTTTTTCAAATATCCACGAAACTATCATTTGAATATTTTATCTTAAATCCTACTTCACTAACACTCAATAGATGGAGATTCCCGTAAGCTTGTGACCCTATAGGTTCGGTAAAACATAGACATGAACAAAACTCCTTCGTTCAATGACCAATAGAGGAACCGTGGACGTTGACGTGTCCTGGACTAGGGGGTACTCACCACGTCGTCTCCCGATCAGTTGGATTGGGCCGAGGACCCCCATGGCCGTTTACTCATGGGCCAGTTCGGACAGCCGATGGATACACGAGGAAGATTCCACAAGACTTGGTTATCAATACAAGGGCTCCTCTCCACCGACGTATTCAACTAGGACTCTTGTTATCCTAGGGCTCTGATACATTATATAAGCCGAGGCCGGGCTAGTCGATAGGGAGATGCTAGATCATTATGACATCAATCATCATACCCCTAGGGTTTATACCACAACATATGATCTCGAGGTAGATCAACTCTTGTAATCTCTATATTCATCAAGATCAATCAAGCAGGAAGTAGGGTTTTACCTCTTAGAGAGGGTCCGAACCTGGGTAAACACCGTGTCCCTCGTCTCCTGTTACCCATCGATCCATGATCCACAGCTTGGGACCCCCTACCCCGAGATCTGCCAGTTTTGACACCGACAATGGTGCTTTAATTGAGAGCTCCGCTGTGAGATCAATAGAAGATCAATGGCTCGCCTGCATATCAATTGCGACGTCGACGTCTTCGTCGTCTGGCTCGACTGGTCACCTTGGCTCAACGAAGGACTGTGCCCTGCCTCCAATCTTCGGATGAGGGCCTTCATTAACATCAACTCCGATCTCTATCATGATCATGGAGGAATCATCCATGGAGCTTGGGGGCTCAACGTCAACATTGCCCTCGGGCGACCGTGCTGTTTTTTTAACATCAAACTTGTAACCGCTACCACCACCTCCTCGAGAATCGCTTTGATAATTCCTTTGGTGGAATTGTGCGGAATTGAGTCTACAACAACACTGTAAAATTTTGTCGTACAATCTACGCCGATCTGCGATACACCAGAGACCTGTCGAATCTGGACGGGAATCTGGATGAGTTTGCAGCATGGTGTCCAGCCTCTAGCTCGGACGTCCTTTGGAAGATCCAACCTTTGATCGGCTGCGGAATTCCTTTATCTACCGCCTCTCAAAATTTCAGCTCGATCCGACCGTCCAAACTCCGGGAACCTTCCGATTAGTGCATCACTTTTCGGATCTATTTTCTGCGCGAATACGAATCCGACCTGAGTTCATCTTTCTTCATGAATGGGATATTGGACGATCTTTTTGGAAGAATCTCTTTGTAGGGCATTGTGTTTTGTTTCCGAACACATGCTCATAAATTTTGCTCCTTTTGGGAGGTAATCTTCACCATCACGCCGGTGTCAAACCAGCCCTTACTCCATGTCTGCCGACGTGCGCTAGACAGATCGTCGCTTCATCGAGCTAAGCCCAACCTTATCGGATCATAAGCTCGGCAAGCCAAACAAGAGTTCGGCATCGCGAAGACTAAATTATCACCCACACCATCGCCCCCACGGATTGCACGGGTCAGGCGTGCTGCCATCGCCGCTCGGTCACTTCATCAATCCGGCTTTGACCATGTCACAAGTTATGACCAGCGTCGGCATGACCGCGTTGTTGCTTCTTCAAGCTGATGTTCATCACGCTGAACTACTTCAACACCTTGGCTGACATGGCAGCTGCAATGTCTCCTTAACGACCCGTGATACGTCTCCAACATATCTATAATTTTTGATTGTTCCATGCTATTATATTATCCATCTAGGATGTTTTATATGCATTTATATGCTATTTTATATGATTTTTGGTACTAACCTATTAACCTTGAGCCCAGTGCCAGTTTCTGTTTTTTCCTTGTTTTTCAGTTTTACAGAAAAGGAATACCAAACGGAGTCCAATTGACGTGCCAGTTTTTGATGATTTTTTATGGACCAAAAGAAGCCCCCGGAGTAAAATAGTTGGGCCAGGAGAGTCTCGGGCCGTCCACGAGGGTGGAGGGCGCACCCTACCCCCTGGGCACGCCCCCTATCTCATGGACGACTTGGAGACCCCCCATGACGTGAGACCGACGCCAAAAATTCCTATAAATACAGAAGCCCCCAGAAAGAAACCTAGAGCAGGAGTTCTGCCGCCGCAAGCCTCTGTAGCCACGAAAAACCAATCGGGACCCTGTTCCGGCACCCTGCCATAGGGGGAATCCCTCACCGGTGGCCATCTTCATCACCCCGGCGCTCTCCATGACGCGGAGGGAGTAGTTCACCCTCGGGGCTGAGGGTATGTACTAGTATATATGTGTTTGATCTCTCTCTATCTCTCTCCTGTTATTGATTCGGCACGATCTTGATGTATCGCGAGCTTTGCTATTATACTTGGACCTTATGATGTTTCTCCCCCTCTTCTCTCTTGTAATGGATTGAGTTTTCCCTTTGAAGTTATCTTATCGAATTGAGTCTTTAAGGACTTGAGAACACTTTATGTATGTCTTGCATGTGCTTATCTGTGGTGACAGTGGGATATTCACGTGATCTACTTGATGTATGTTTTGGTGATCAACTTGCGGGTTCAATGACCTTGTGAACTTATGCATAGGGGTTGGCACACGTTTTCGTCTTGACTCTCCGGTAGAAACTTTGGGGCACTCTTTGAAGTACTTTGTGTTGGTTTGAATAGATGAATATGAGATTGTGTGGTGCATATCGTATAATCATACCCATGGATACTTGTGGTGACATGGGAGTATCTAGGTGACATTAGGGTTTTGGTTGATGTGTGTATTAAGGTATTATTCTAGTACGAACTCTAGGATAGATTGAACGGAAAGAATAGCTTCGTGTTATTTTACTACGGACTCTTGAATAGATCGATCAGAAAGGATAACTTTGAGGTGGTTTCGTACCCTACAATAATCTCTTCATTTGTTCTTCACTATTAGTGACTTTGGAGTGACTCTTTGTTGCATGTTGAGGGATAGTTATATGACCTAATTATGTTATCCTTGTTGAGAGAACTTGCACTAGTGAAAGTATGAACCCTAGGCCTTGTTTCCTAGCATTGCAATACCGTTTACGCTCACTTTTATCGCTTGCTACCTTGCTGTTTTTAAATTTTCAAATTACAAATATCCATATCTACTATCCATATTGCACTTGTATCACCATCTCTTCGCCGAACTAGTGCACCTATACAATTTACCATTGTATTGGGTGTGTTGGGGACACAAGAGACTCTTTGTTATTTGGTTGCAGGGTTGTTTGAGAGAGACCATCTTCATCCTACACCTCCCACGGATTGGTAAACCTTAGGTCATCCACTTGAGGGAAATTTGCAACTGTCCTACAAACCGCTGCACTTGGAGGTACAACAACGTCTACAAGAAGAAGGTTGAGTAGTAGACATCAAGCAATTTCTGGCGCCATTGCTGGGGAGGTTAGTACTTGAAGGTATATCTTTAGATCTTGCAATAGAATCTATTAGTTTCTTGTTTTATCACTAGTTTAGTTTATAAAAGAAAAGTACAAAAAATGGAATTAAGGTTGCCTCATATGCTTGATCTTTTTAATATCTTTCGTGAAAATGATGGAAAGAAAAATTGTGCTCAAGTGCTAGAAGAAGAATGCATTAGAATGTTTGGCACTAAGTCTTTGTATGATGAGCATGATTGCAATGTTGTTAGTATGAATTATTTGAATACCCATGATGCTAATGATATGCAAAGCCACAAGCTTGGGGATGCTCTGTTTGATGAAGATGATATTTTTAGTCCCCCAAGTTTTGATGAGAAAATTTATTATGATGAAAGCAAGCCTCCTATTTATGATGATTATTGTGATGACATGTATGCTATAAAGAATAATGATAACCATGAAACTTGTAATCATGATTTTAATTCTCAATTGGATTATGCCTCACATGACAGTTATTTTGTTGAGTTTGCTCCCACCACTATTCATGAGAATAAATTTGCTTATGTGGAGAGTAATAAAATTTCTATGCTTATGCATCATGAGAATAATGCTTTATGTGATGGTTATATTGTTGAATTCATTCATTATGCTACTGAAAATTATTATGAGGGAGGAATATATGCTTGTAGGAATTGCAATAATATCAAGTTTCCTCTCTATGTGCTTAAAATCTTGAAGTTATGCTTGTTTTTCTTTCCTATGCTAGTTGATTCTTGTTCCCATAAATTGTTTTCTCACAAAATCCCTATGCATGGGAAGTGGGTTATACTTAAATGTGCTAGTCATATTCTTCATGATGCTCTCTTTATGTTTCAATTCTTATCTTTTATGTGAGCATCAATGAAATCACCATGCCTAGCTAGGGGCATTAAATGTTACCGCTTGTTGGGAGGCAACCCAATTTTATTTTTGTTCTTTGATTGTTGATCCTGTTTACTAATAAATAATTCATCTAGCCTCTATTTATATGTGGTTTTATGTTTTAATTAGTGTTTGTGCCAAGTATAACCTTTGCAAAGACTTGGGTGTAGTCTATGCGATCTTGCTGTAAAAAACAGAAACTTTTGCGCTCACGAGATTAGATGCCATTTTTTACTGGAGAGTGATTTTAGGTTGATTCTTTTTGAAGATGATTAATAGAAAAATTCCTCACGTCCACCAATTTATTTCAGAAATGTTGGAGTTGCAGAAGTATTTGTTTGGTACAGATTGCTACAGACTGTTCTGTTTTTGACAGATTCTGTTTTCTATGTGTTGTTTGCTTATTTTGATGAATCTATGAGTAGTATCGGAGTGTATGAACCATAGAGAAGATGGAATACAGTAGATATTATACCAATATAAATAAATAATGAGTTCACAACAGTACCAAAAGTGGTGATTTTATTTCCTTATACTAACGGAGCTTACGAGTTTTCTGTTGACTTTTGTGCTGTGAAGTTTTCAAGTTTTCGGTAAAGATTCAATGGACTATGGAATAAGGAGTGGAAAGAGCCTAAGCTTGGGGATGCCCAAGGCACCCCAAGGTAATATACAAGGACAACCAAGAGCCTAAGCTTGGGGATGGCCCGGATGGCATCCCCTCTCTCGTCTTCGTTCATCGGTAACTTTACTTGGAGCTATATTTTTATTCACCACATGATATGTGTTTTGCTTGGAGCGTCATTTTAATTTATTTTGTTTTGCTTGCTGTTTGAATAACATACCAAGATCTGAAATTCTTAAATGTTAGAGTCTTCACATAGTTGCATAATTATTCGACTACTCATTGATCTTCACTTATATCTTTCAGAGTAGTTTGTCGTTTGCTCTAGTGCTTCACTTATATCTTTTTAGAGCACGGCGGTGGTTTTATTTTGAAGAAATAGATGAACTCTCATGCTTCACTTATATTATTTTGGGAGTCTTAAACAGCATGGTAATTTTCTTAGGTTATGAATTTAGTCCTAATATGATGGGTATCCAAGATGGGTATAATAAAAACTTTCATATAGAGTGCATTAAATACTATGAGAAGTTTGATACTTGATAATTGTTTTGAGATATAAAGTTGGTGATATTAGAGTCGTGCTAGTTGAGTAATTGTGAAATTGAGAAATACTTGTGTTGAGGTTTGCAAGTCCCGTAGCATGCACGTATGGTAACCGTTGTGTGACAAATTTGAAGCATGAGGTGTTCTTTGATTGCCTTCCTTATGAGTGGCGGTCGGGGACGAGCGATGGTCTTTTCCTACCAATTTATCCCCCTAGGTGCATGCGCGTAGTGCTTGGTTTTGATGACTTGTAGATTTTTGCAATAAGTATTTGAGTTATTTATGACTAATGTTGAGTCCATGGATTAAACGCACTCTCACCCTTCCATCATTGCTAGCCTCTTCGATACCGTGCATTGCCCTTTCTCACCTCGAGAGTTGGTGCAAACTTCGCCGGTGCATCCAAACCCCGTGATAATATACGCTCTATCACACATAAGCCTCCTTATATCTTCCTCAAAACAACCACCATACCTACCTATTATGGCATTTCCATAGCCATTCTATGATATGGTGCCATGCAACTTTCCACCGCTTTGTCTATTATGACACGCTTCATCATTGTCATATTGCCTTGCATGATCATGTAGTTGACATCGTATTTGTGGCAAAGCCACCGTTCATATTTCTTTATATACATGTCACTCTTGATTCATTGCACATCCCGGTACACCGCCGGAGGCATCTACATAGAGTCATATTTTGTTCTAAGTATCGAGTTGTAATTCTTGAGTTGTAAGTAAATAAAAGTGTGATGATCTTCATTATTAGAGCATTTTCCCATGTGAGGAAAGTATCATGGAGACCATGATTCCCCCACAAGTTGGGACGAGACTCCGGACGAAAAAAAGAGGCCATAAAAAGGCAAAAACAAAAAAACAAAAAAACAAAAAAATGAGAGAAAAAGAGAGAAAGGAGAATGTTACTATCCTTTTTCCACACTTGTGCTTCAAATTAGCACCATGATCTTCATGATAGAGAGTCTCTTATTTTTTCACTTTTATTTACTAGTGGGAAATTTTCATTATAGAACTTGGCTTGTATATTCCAATAATGGGCTTCCTCAAAATGAGCTAGCAAGTTGGATGCACACCCACTAGTTTCTTTTGTTGAGCTTTCATACATTTATAGCTCTAGTGCATCTGTTGCATGCCAATCCCTACTCCTCGCATTGGCATCAATTGATGGGCATCTCCATAGCCCGTTGATTAGCCGCGTCGATGTGAGACTTTCTCCCTTTTTGTCTTCTCCACACAACCTCCATCATCATATTCTCTTCCACCTATAGTGATATGTCCATGGCTCGCGCTCATATATTGCGTGAAAGTTGAAAAAGTTTGAGAATGCTAAAGTATGAAACAATTTCTTGGCTTGTTATCGGGGTTCTGCATGATGAGAGCATTTTGTGTGACAACAATGAAGCATGGCCAAACTATATGATTTTATAGGGATGAGCTTTCTTTGGCTATGTTATTTTGAGAACACATAATTGCTTGGTTAGTATGCTTGAAGTATTATTGTTTTTATGTCAATAATAAACTTTTGTCTTGAATCTTTCGGATCTAAACTTAGATGCCACAATAAAGAAAATTACATTGAAAATTATGTTTGGTAGAATTCCACATCAAAAATTCTGTTTTTATCATTTACCTACCTGAGGACGAGCAGGAATTAAGCTTGGGGATGCTTGATACGTCTCCAGCGTATCTATAATTTTGATTGTTCCATGCTATTATATTACCAATCTGGGATGTTTTATATGCATTTATATGCTATTTTATATGATTTTTGGGACTAACCTATTAACCTAGAGCCCAGTGCCAGTTTCTGTTTTTTCCTTGTTTTTGAGTTTTACAGAAAAGGAATACCAAACGTAGTCCAATTGACGTGCCAGTTTTTGATATTTTTTATGGACCAAAAGAAGCCCCCGAAGTAAAATAGTTGGGCCAGAAGAGTCCCGGGCGTCCACGAGGGTGGAGGGCGCGCCCTACCCCCTGGGCACAGCCCCCTATCTCGTGGACGACTCGGGGACCCCCCTGAAGTGAGACCACCGGGATCGGGAGTTCCGACGCCGCAAGCCTCTGTAGCCATGAAAAACCAATCGGGGCCCTGTTTCGGCACCCTATCGGAGGGGGAATCCCTCACCAGTGGCCAGCTTCATCATCCCGGTGCCCTCCATGATGAGGAGGGATTAGTTCACCCTCGGGGCTGAGGGTACGTACCAGTAGCTTTGTATTTGATCTCTCTCTCTCTCTCTTGTGTTCTTGATTTGGCACAATCTTGATGTATCGCGAGCTTTGCTATTATACTTGGACCTTATGATGTTTCTCCCCCTCTTCTCTCTTGTAATGGATTGAGTTTTCCCTTTGAAGTTATCCTATCGGATTGAGTCTTTAAGGATTTGAGAACACTTGATGTATCTCTTGCATGTGCTTCTCTGTGGTGACAATGGGATATTCACGTGATCTACTTGATGTATGTTTTGGTGATCAAGTTGTGGGTTCAGGGACCTTGTGAACTTATACATAGGGGTTGGCACAGGTTTTCGTCTTGACTCTCCGGTAGAAACTTTGGGGCACTCGTTGAAGTAAGTTGTGTTGGTTTAATAGATGAATCTGAGATTGTGTGATGCATATCTTATAATCATACCCACGGATACTTGTGGTGACATTGGAGTATCTAGGTGACATTAGGGTTTTGGTTGGTGTGTGTATTAAGGTGTTTTTCTAGTACGAACTCTAGGATAGATCGAACGGAAGAATATCTTTGTGTTATTTTACTACGGACTCTTGAATAGATCGATCAGAAAGGATAACTTTGAGGTGGTTTCGTACCCTACAATAATCTCTTCGTTTGTTCTCCGCTATTAGTGACTTTGGAGTGACTCTTTGTTGCATGTTGAGGGATAGTTATATGATCGAATTATGTTATCCTTGTTGAGAGAACTTGCACTAATGAAAGTATGAACCCTAGGCCTTGTTTCCTAGCATTGGAATACCGTTTACGCTAACTTTTATCGCTTGCTACCTTGTTGTTTTTATATTTTCAAATTACAAATATCCATATCTACTATCCATATTGCACTTGTATCACCATCTCTTCACCGAACTAGTGCACCTATACAATTTACCATTGTATTGGGTGTTTTGGGGACACAATAGACTCTTTGTTATTTGGTTGCAGGGTTGTTTGAGAGAGACCATCTTCATCCTACACCTCCCACGGATTGATAAATCTTAGGTCATCCACTTGAGGGAAATTTTCTACTGTCCTACAAACCTCTGTACTTGGAGGCCCAACAATGTCTACAAGAACAAGGTTGTGTAGTAGACATCAAACCGCTCCGTTACCTCGGCCTAGACTGGGGGCTTCACCATCTCTTCATCAGCCTACTCCGGAGACTTCGGCATCACCAGCCGACCAGCTTCGTCACGTTAGCTGGACCAGGGGCTTTGCCTCGGCGAGCGAAACTTTGCCAACATCACCATGCTGTCGCTTCATCACCCATCAGGCAATGGGTCTACCGATCGAGTCCCAATTTTGGGAGTGACCTTTCTTCATATTGCTACAACAGATAATCCAGGTGTTATTAATCCTAGTAATTTTTCTTGCTTGGGTTTATTTGTCTTGAGGAATTATTACTCTGGTTTGTTCCATCATCTGTACACAGGTCTGTCAAATGGTGGCCACATTAACGACGGTCGCGTGGTGGTTCGGTTGGTCTCCGTTTACAGTTCGGCGAATGCCGCATCCGGAACTCGGACCGGCCTATGAATTCAAGCTTTGCCACGCCTTCACCGCGTCACGCCGACGTCATGCATCGACATTGACTTCGGCGCCAGGCCACATCTCTTAAATAAATTATTTTTGCAAAAATAAATTATGCAAGGATTTTATATATATTTATATTATTCTTTTTGGACCACACTATTTTATGTGTGTAGGTGATCGACTTCGACTGCGTCACGCGGTCAATTCGGCAAGCCAACATCATCGTCCCAATTGGCATAAATCGGCTCGTATGATCACCTTGTTGATCGAATTTCCATAACGACATGTTCGGTTGCCTCGGGGACTTCGGCATCATCAAGAGGGTCCTACCTCGTCGGGTGTTCGGCGCACGGGGCATATTCCTTTTATTACTCACTTTGCATAAATTATTAATCATGTAACCTTTTAAAAAAATTATTACTATTATCTCTGGCTGACACTATTTTGTATGCACATGTAAATGATCCGGGTTGGGCAGCGCTGTCACTTCGGCGTATCGAATACCATGTCACCTCGGCTGGATCGGGGGCTTCGACAACACTTTGTTAACCCATGTCGAGGACTTCAGCGTCATACTTTCGGCCTGCTCCGTCGCCTCAGTCGCACTGGGGGTTACACCTCGCCACATTTGTCATGCTATGTCGCCACTTCAGAGTGCCGAGCTCTTCGCTCCGCCACCTCGGGACCGGCTTGGGGGCTGGGACCTTGTCCCGCATCAAGCTCGGACCATGTCATCAATGCCGAACATATTAACCAGCTAAGTCGCTTTCATGCTGAAAGTTTTAAATTTCTAATTTGTGTTCGGTTCGACCATGCTCACAAACGTTGTTTGATTAAGAACACTTCATTTCCCCTGTTAACTGGGGGCTCTTAAATTTATGTGAGCTATTTTATAATAAGTGTTCTTCTTCTTAGTCGTTGCAAAGTCTTTTTCTATCACTCCTTTTTTCGACGCGAGTGTGTGGTCAATAGCCGGGGAGCCTAATTTCTCTCTCAAAGCTGCTAGAGTTTAGTTTGCTAAACTGGCCTAACGAGAAGTACTCCGCCTTCGGGATAGGAGGTTGAAGCCGTAGGCTGACCCGCTTGAATTCTTGAGATAGGATGTGTCATGTTAAAGCCGACAGAAGCACAATTTTTTTCTAAGACCAATTTTCGGATTGGCACCAAACACTTGATCTAGTTCGGACATCAAGTTTTTACTGAAGTTTTTGGTTTTCCAAGCCTATGGCACTTTTAAACTATTTGTGTGTTTCCAGCATAAGTCTCGCAGTGCAACGTCGGACACCTTTAGAGATTCGGCAAAAACATTCTCGGATATTGCTATATATGCATCGGTTTCGAATTGTGTCTTCGTTCAATAGTTGGGTTGCCCGGCTCCTATGCTTGCCTCCTACGTTCCGCTTTGTTCGGCTAGATGTGCAAAGGGAGAACCACTGCGATTGTGCTTCCAGCTCGCATGGTTAAGCGCCTCAGTGGAGAAAGCCGAAAACTGACTATCACAATAAGCGTAAACTAGTTAGTGATCCGATGACTGTGTTAAACTATAAGATCGATGGAGGTCACCCCATGTTAAGTGATGGGCCGTTCATAATATTGGCCGAAGTGTTAACGGCCTGACCTCGGCTGTCGCCGAACATTAACCGGGGGCTAATATTTGGTCTCCCAACTTTAAGCTCCTATGACTAAGTGAAAGTTATAAAGCCCACATATCTGATTACCTCGTTTCCGCTAACACAACCGCCTTCGGGCACCGAGACGTCGGCTAAGGGTTGTTTCTTATTGCGGAAACACCCTGTGTAGCATCTAAAAGGGGGTGAAAGCCGATGATGGGCCACTTTCAACTGATAAACGGTCACAACAGAGTCAAAATAAACATATCATCGGCATTTGTATTTAATATACAAGGGCCGCCTTCTGTAATCATCATTATAAAGCCACACATATGCATCAATTTGACTTAAGATTTTGGCCAAGCTGGGTTGCCTGGCTCCTGTGCTTACCCCTATGTTCCCGATTGTTCGGATAGGCGGTAAAGGGAGCGCACCTCTGTGATTGTTACTACCGGGTCATCCGGGTTAGTACCTCAGACAGGGTGAAGCCGAAAGCTAGCCATCTTAAAGGATATAATTGGTCGGCAACGATGGAAGTGAAAATTAGGATTCGCTAAAGAGCACATAGTTTGGGAACTTTCCCCAAAGTAAATCCTCAATATTTTGCTCCCACATTGATCGGAGCTGAGGTTTCATGATCATGCTTAGCATGACAACCCAAAGAAAGGAACCGATAGCGGGACTATTTTCTTTGGAAGACATTTCTTATGTTAAATAGTAATATAACATATCTCTCTGCGTACCTTTGTTTATAAAACCGTATGGCCAGATTGCCTTGTTTGTCGTAAATCTTTGCCCTCATAAAGGCTTTATAAAGTAGGACAAACACTCCTCGGCTACTAGCCGAGGAGGTGGAAACCGATGGTCGGTCAAAAAAGTTTTGTACAATGCAGATCCGGGCATTAATGATGTAAAGTACTTGGATACATAGAATCATTACACATAATTTGTGATTTTACTCTGAATATCGATCCTTAATTCGGCCACCCATGCCCGCATTAAGGCTCGGGGGCTACTAGGCTTCGGGCTTATCATTTACTAATATTAAAGGGGCACATCGATCCCCTGATCTGGTGTTGCCACCCGACCAGTGGCTCGGGGGCTACTGCATTGCCTATTCAATACAGAAAATTCAAAGTGCTCAGTGTTCGGCATGACCGAACTATGGACAAGCACGTCTTCGGACAACAATAAGTACCATCTGGGACTTATCCGACATCAAGCTAATATATCATGGCGACTCCTCACGACCCTCTCTCAAGGGCCCGTCCGCCGATCACTACTACCTTTAATATATTACACTGAGTTTCTATTCCTAGATATGTTGCCGAGTTAGGAGTTGATCCTCAGGCCGATTTCGTGAATCGACCTAAGTCTTAGGGGCTACTAGGATCAGCGGTTTCATGTTTTCCTTCAGGTGCATCTCGGGTTTTAGACCGACACACGCCTTGAGGGCTACTGGTTATACACATTGACAGCAAATAAATTTACACGCGTCGGAAATAAAATCCACAAACAATTAAGCCCATGACTGAGGTGTTGAACTACCTCGAAAGCATTTCGGGATGTAGCTCGGATGCAAGTGGCTGGCTCCATAGAGGGCATTTCCGGCATTAAGCTCGGCTAAACTCCTTCAACTTTTTTGAACCAAGGTGATCTATGACACATTGGATACAGTCCGGCGTTGGAGCTTGGACATAGTCCGGCATTGGAGCTCGGATACATACCAGCGTTGGAGCTCGGCAGTGGTCTGACGTTGGTACTCGGATGCAAAGATACCTCAAATGCAGTCCGGCGTTGGAGCTCGGATGCAAGAGGACACTGCCGCACGACAAACACTTCAAACCTGAGGTGTGGCATGAAAATAACAAGGCATTGATAAAGGCCGGAGAATTAAAGGGCTCCTCGGATACCCGACATTTGAGATCTTCAGATTTAGCTCGGCAATTCTAAAGACAGAAGATGGGAAGATTTGTTGAACCAGTTTTCAAGACCGACGACCGAAGATGAAGAACAGTTCGGAAGAACCGAGGAGCATCCCCAACTTGAAGACCAATTCAGGGGGCTACTGACGGTGTCCTGGATTAGGGTGTACTCACCACGTCGTCTCCCGATCAGTTGGATTGGGCCGAGGACCCCCATAGCCGTTTACTCATGGGCTAGTTCAGACAACCGATGTATACACGAGGAAGATTCCACAAGACTTGGTTATCAAGACAAGGACTCCTCTCCACCGACGTATTCGACTAGGACTCTTGTTATCCTAGGCCTCTGGTACATTATATAAGTCGAGGCCGGGCTAGTCGATAGGGAGATGCTAGATCATTATGACATCAATCATCATACCCCTAGGGTTTATACCACAACATATGATCTCGAGGTAGATCAACTCTTGTAATCTCTATATTCATCAAGATCAATCAAGCAGGAAGTAGGGTTTTACCTCTTAGAGAGGGCCCGAACCTGGGTAAACACCGTGTCCCTCGTCTCCTGTTACCCATCGATCCATGATCCACAGCTTGACACCGACAGACATCCATATTGATCCCTATGGATACACGAATGACATTCGAGTGAACCTTTGGTTATCATGTGTTATTCCATTTGCTTCGCGATACTTCACAAAACCCAAGCTGGGATATATCAGTATCCTCTTGACTCATTCTCATGCTCACTATACAAGTCTCCTTGTTACCAGTTTTGTTCTTCTCTCTTGTTGACATGTTCCGGCATCCATGTGACCTAGTCATCTGTGCCTAGCGAGACGATGATGGATGCTGTCACACCGAGAGGACCCTAAGAATATCTCTCCACTATCGGAGGAGCAAATCCTCTTGAGCTATCAAGCCCCTTGTCAAACTTTCAAATGTACATGTAAGTTGTCGTTATGATCACCGTATTATAAATGACGTTTGAGAAACCCCAGAGTCCATCGTGTGGTAAGAAGTGACTACAATACTCTCATGGTCTAAGGAACTAAAGCATACGTTCCCCGTGTTATAACGATTGACTTGGAACAGTAGTATCTCAAAGTGTAACAAATAAGTTGGGTCAATTCAATATGATCATTCTCCCAACGCCTACTCTCAAAGTTGTTAGGGGACTATCGTTTCCCTTAACGATATCCCAAGATCCGAAAAACATGATCGCAAGCAACACTTGAGCTAATCCTAGAGGCGAGACTAGGAATGAAGATTTACCGTTTATCATTCCACACATGCTTATGAGTTTTTTACTGAATCGCATATTCCAGGATCATAGCAGTTCTAGCATAGAATAAGAACTCTTAATTATAAACGTGGAAAATAAATAATACAATATATTTCCTCTAGGGCATATTTTCAACATGTGGTAGGGTGACCTGCTCTCACCTGTGTTTTTCATCATTGCCATTGATCCTTTACATTAGCTTCTTGATCGTACCACGGAGGCTAGCATCCTCTTAGCCTTAACAAACCGCGCTGCCAGGCTTTGGATCTCGTTATATCCAATGATACAACAATTTTATCAAGCCCACACAACATGAGATCTCGGCCCCTCGAGGGGTCCATCAGATTTTCTTTCAAGCTTCTGGCGTGGGCACCAACATTACAAAGATGGAGATTTTCCCCATTGCCCGCGAGGATGTTGACCTATAGGAATTGATTTTACTTATGATGGGGGAAGCGTGTGGCCTTTCTAGGGAAAGTACCTCAGTCTGCCTATTCACCTTCCCAGGTAAAGAAGGGCAGGCGTCCAATTCATTACATTTTTTGAGAGTACACCAATGCGGTACCATATTTTTATAGAAGAGTGAGCAAAAATGTGCAAGAAACATACGATCATTTCAAGCAACAACCTAAGTACACCCACACCAAAATGAAACAAAAACGACCTACTGATATGTCTCCAACGTATCTATTTTGAAGTATTCGTGCTATATTTACATCATTAATTTATGATGTTTGCATAATATTTGAACTAACCTATTAATCCAACGCCAAAGGCCAGTTCCTGTTTTCTATTGTTTTTGGTGTATAGGTCAAAATTCACGGAACCGGAACAGGCTAAATTTTTTGTCAACTTTTTATGAAAAATATCAGATTTTTGGGCGAAGGAATAATCGCAAGGCGGTGCCCGAGGGCTCTACACGACCTCCCGGCATTTCCTAGGCCCCACCGGCACAAGGGACCCACGTGTGGGCTATGAAGGTCAGATCGGGATCTTCTTTCGCTGCAATAATTTTTGACAAAATATCCACTTAAAATTTATGCCCCATCAGAGTTAGGATGTCGGCATATTTAAGAAACGGTGCTCGGCCTCATAAACAGTTCCAAAAGAGAATAAAACAGAGGGAAAAAGAGAGATAGATCTAATCTCAGAGGGGCTCTCGCTCCTCTAGGAGCCATGGAAACCTAACCTTTATTTATTCGTTCTTTACTGCAGGCTCCTTTATCCATGGCAGTTATCCCAAACGCAGGCTACTGCAGGCTCCTTTACTTAGAGGGCACCTAACCTTTATTTATTCGTTCTTTACTTTTTAGCAAAGCTATCATTTTATACCTGCATCTTAGATTTATTTCTTGTTTTTAGAGAAAGCAACATTCAATGTTCGTAGGGTTGTACCGGTGCTAGATAGGACATGAGTGAATACCAATCCTACATTTAGCTCTTTGTTGGTTCGACACTCCATACTTACCACCTCCATCCCTGGAAAGTGCCACCACAATTCCTTGCACTTGGGGATTATCAAGCTCTTTTCTGGCATTGTTGTCAAGGAGCGATAGCGTAAGGTGAATATTCTCATGTGCGATTGTTTGGTTTTTATCACTAACTAGATTTTATTTTCTGTTCTTAGTTGTTTTCTATCTTTAGTTATGGGTTGAAAACGGTAAAATTTCAAAAAAAGTACTTGAACTCTTATGCCTAGCTTTTAAACAAAGCGTTGCGTGGGAGACAATCCGAAAGTTTTAGAGAGTATTTATGTTCTTCTGTGTGACTTTAAACTTTTCAAAAATAAAATACATAAAGAGGGGAACCTAAAACTTTTTCAAAATGAGAAGCGGTTGAAAAGTTATGTATTGAAGAAGTGAGGGTTGACCTTGAACACTTGTTTCATGGAAATAATGTAAATCTTTTCATGGAAGTTTCTCATAAAAATAATTACCCACTTGCATAAATTAGTGTACCATACAAATAAAGTGCCAAGGCTTGCCATAGGATATGGCAATTGCCAGTTTGCTATGTTCTGTGTAGAAACATAAACTTTTACCTCTAGTATTTGAATTAATTCTCTCTACTGGAACGTGATCAATTTCCTAAGTTTTTACATATTTCTGCCACATAAGTTTTGTGTTACGTCCTAATTTTCTAGAATTGTAAGAGTTACATCAGTATGCGTATTAATTGACCGATAGATGCTATAATTTTGTTATCTATTTATACTTGAGTATTCAAGCCTTATATTGGGGGGGTGTCAGTGTCAAAACCGGCAGATCTCGGGTAGGGGGTCCCAAGCTGTGTGTCTAAGGATCGATGGTAACAAGGGACATTAGGGAAATGATGTTTACATAGGTTCGGGCCCTCTTAAAGGAGGTAAAACCCTATGTCCTGCTTGAATTTATTCGAAGAG
Source organism: Triticum aestivum (assembly GCF_018294505.1). NCBI lineage: Eukaryota > Viridiplantae > Streptophyta > Magnoliopsida > Poales > Poaceae > Triticum > Triticum aestivum. Next base: position 121,639,883 of record NC_057808.1, read on the forward strand.
TATAGGGGTTACAAGAGTTGAGCTACCTCGACATCGTAATGGCTAAACCCTAGATGTCTGGCCTGTGATGATTCTGATAGCCTCTACGGACTAAACCCTCCGGTTTATATACACACACCAGAGGGGCCTAGGGTTGTACAGAGTCGGTTTGCAGAGGAAGGAAACATTACACTCGGACACCAAACCTGCCGTTCTATGCATATAGGAGCCCTACCCGGACACGGGGGTAGCCTTCTACTTTATCTTCACGGCCCATCAGTCCGGCCCATATCGAACAGACCGGACACCCGAGGACCCCCTAATCCAGGACTCCTCAGTAGCCCCTGAACCAGTCTTCGATGAAGATGTGTTCGGCACACGGATTATCTTCGGCATTGCAAGGCGCGTTCCTTCTCCTTAATACTTTAAGTTAGCTTCCGGCATAAAGGAACTGTGTCCGGCTCTGCATAATCAATACAACCCTTAGCCACGAAGGCAAGACGTCAGAATAGGAACAATGTCTTTTACTGACAACTTTTTCGGCGAAGCGTCACACTTGACTCTTTAACATTTCGAACCATTTTGATGCCTCCCGTTTTGCGTTTCGAGGTCTAGCCTCCACTGGCACGTCTCGTCATAACAGAGATCATGCCCGCCCATTATGGGATTCCCATCAATATGGTTTGGGTAATCCAACCGCACCTCACGCATGATCTTGTTGGGAACAGGCGAGGTTTATGGCTTGAGAGGGGGACGTTTGGTATTTTCACAGTCTATAAAAGGGTAAAGACATCTCCTTTTTCTTCACACCTTCCTCTAGCATCTGTCTCCCAATCTCCAAACTCCAGCGCCCACAACTCCGACCTCCTCCACCGCCGCCACCCTTCTCAGCAATGGCCAGGTCTGGCTCCAAGGGCAAGTGGGAGTCCTCCACCATCACTGAAAAGGACGTCAAGGATCTCCGGAACGTGGGCTACTTGTCTGCGGATATCGCGCATAGGTTGCCTGACAAATATCACGTTATTCCTACTCCGGAGCCCGTGACAGGGTCGTGTTCATCCCCCATTTCATCCGGGGGCTAGGGTTTCCCCTCCACCACTTTTTTTGGGGTCTTATGTTCTACTACGGGTTAGATTTCCATGATCTAGCCCCAAATTCCTTCCTCCACATATCGGCATTTATCGGCGTGTGTGAGGCTCTTCTCCGCATCCACCCACACTTCGGCCTATGGCTCAAGGTCTTCAATTTGCAACCAAAGGTGGTCGACGGACAGCATTCGGACTGTGGCGGGGCCAAGGTAAGCAAGCTCCCCAACGCCGTCCGGCCCAAAGGGGCATTCATAGAGACAGTCGAGGTATGGCAGCAGGAGTGGTTCTACATCACCGAACCCCGCGACGCCAACTGGTCGGCCATGCCTGACTTCAGATTTGGACCCCCCACAAGACTCACCTCATGGACCGCCAAGGGCCTTGATTGAGGGTCCAAACCGGAGGTGCAGATGCTACAGAAACGAATCTCCAACCCGTTGGGCGTAAACACTGGTCTCACAAACGTGATTCAAGTGATGCTCTTCCGTCGCACCCTTCCCTATCAGCTTCGGGCGTCCCCCTTGTGGGAGTTCAATCCGGAGGATCCACGGACCCTGAAGCGCTTCTTCAGCACCACGCATGAAGATATATGGAAGCAGCTCTTCAAGACTCAGAGGAAGTGGCCGAAGAAGACCGAGGACATCGGACTCGACATCGAGAACCCGGCCACGGCGGTAAGTATAATCTTTCTGAAGACCTATCCGGTCAATACTTCAGATATAATAAAGATTACATTGCCTGCTTTCCGTACAGGGCTGGATGGCAAAGGCAGAGCAGATCAACTGTCCCGCACCGCTGCCTGAGGACCCGACAGCACCCCAGCTTACGGAGATGCTGGTCCCTGCGCCCTATCAGGCGTCGGAGAAGAAGGCCAAGAAGAAGAAAGGCAATGAGGCCAAGGGCGGCCCCCGCCACAAAGGTCCTTCGGAAACACTGTCCGGAGAGACCGAAGCCCTCTCTTCCCACGAGGGAGATGAGGAAGAAGAGGGGGAGGAGGCGGAGAGCGACTCCCCCACAAGGGGAGGAAGAAGAAGAGGGCGGCCTCCGAAGACCCGGAGGGGGAGCCACCCAAGAGAGGGAAGCTGACCCTCCCAGACAGTTCAGACTCAGAGTCCGAACTAGTCCCCAAGAAACCTCCCAGGGTGAAGCCCCTGGGCGAATCGTAAGTGTTCAGAAACTTACTGTTTATCTTGGGTCTACCCGCTTTCATTATGTAAGTTATTTTGTCATTTGCATTTCAGCCCTCCCCGCGTGCTCCCGCATACCCCACCATCAGAGGGGGATTCTCTGCCGCCCGAAATGGCAGAGAGCGACACGCCGCCGCGAGCCCCCTCGCCTATCACCATGGAGGACACTAAAGTGTCGCCCCAAAGGACCTCTCCTGGCCGAGGGGGGGCGAACGAAGCCGTCGAGAAAGCGCCCGAGGTTAATACCTTGGTCACGAAAGACCTAGGGGAGACGACCCCTATGACAACCGACGGTGGGGACCCCCAACAATCCGGGCCCCAGCCGAAGGTGCCCAACACTCTAGAGGAAGCACTGCAAGGTGCTTCCATCGTGGAGGAGCACCGCATCTTGATGGGTGTGATTATGGAGAAGGTTCAGTCCGCTAAAAACGGACTGAATGAAGCCTTCATTAGCCTACTGACAGGCTTTGAGGTATGCGACGTAATGTTGTAAAAACTTTACTATATGCATATAAAAGAATAAACACGTGCACAGTCAGTAGCCCCTGAGGCTCAGTCTGGTTTAGAAAAAACCGGACAGAGGATCCACATAGTAATCAGGATAATAACATATTGTGCTACCATTGTAACAGGCCTCCATGTTGGCGGCTACCGCCTAGGCCGCAGTAGTTTCCGAACTCAATCAAAAGCTTCAAGTTGCCGATGAGGAGCTCGGCCGCATCAACAAGCGGTTCGATGAAATGCAAGGTATGCGTACAATGTTAAGAAGGAATTTATTTTCATATCAGAAACGATATGTATATTGAGATGTTAACTTATAGAATTATTTAATTATGATCATAGGTGGCGCAGCCGAGGTCGAGAACCTCAAAGGTGCCCTTGCCCAAGCCAAGAAGGAAGCAGAGGCGAATAAGGCATCCGCTGATAAGCGGGTGCTGAGCTAGAAGCTGAACAAACTGCCCACCGCCAACACAAAGCTCAGGTGGCCGAGGTCGAGTAGGAGCTGAAGGATGCCATCAGCAAATGCGAAACCTTGGAGCAGAAGACTTCGGACCAGTCGTCCGAGCTTGCCAAGGCTCTCCATGATGCCAAAGAGGCGCGGAGCGAGTCTCAGAGTGCTCGTGAAGAGATCCATCAGGCGAGGCAGATAGCGGCTGGTAAGGCCTATCTTTTGCAGACTATCTTTGGAGGTCAGAGGTATGCTTTGCTTACCCGAGTGTGGAGTTCTCCAAGCGCGCTTGCGGATCTTCGAAGAGTGTCGCTGATGCCTCGCAGTTCTTCTGAGCCCAGGAGGGGAACTCGACCGAGAAGCTGTTCTGGTCTCAATTCCTCACGCCAGAACACCCGACACCTCTGAACAACTAGCTTAAGTAGCTGACGGAGCTGGATAGGGTGGCAGGCTTGGCCATGAAGGACCTAATAACCCAACTATGGCCGGCCGAGCCGATTCCTAGCAGCTACTTTGGTTTGGTGAAGCGGCTTGTCGATGCGCGGCCGCAGATTGATGCTGTAAAGCATTCGGCCTGCATAGAGGGTGCCTGGAATGGCCTTCGCCCATGTCAAAATGCATTGGGCGAAGATGAAGGCCACCGAAGTGGCAACCGCAGGCCCGCCCGAAGGCAAAGATCAACGAAAGCCGGAGAGGTAGTTCAATGACGTCCTAGAAGGAGCCCGAGTGATAGAGGGCCAATGTTCTAGGGACATAATATTTGATTGAATGTGTTCGGGTTGTACAAATGATGTTATGAACCCATGCTATGATATATCTATGTTGCACATTTTATTCGAGTAATTTTTTCCTCTTGGGCGGACGTTTATTGTTATATTTCTGAAAGTTGCCAGTCATCGGCTTCACCCCCCATGTAGATATTACAGGGGTGTTCAGTGTAACGCGTGACCACACTTTATCCAACATCTTGGTCCGTAAAGGAGGTGTCTGCAAGGTGAACCAGGCAATCGGACTATGCGGCTTTATTACTTTCACTTAGCCATAGGAATTTGACTGTTGAGCCAAGTACTAGCCCCTTGTGCATGTGCGGCTATCCGGACTACGGTGCCTTTTCCACGCGGCTGGACGAAGACCAGCTCCTCATATAACACGGGGTGAATCGCTAACGATTTGTAGTATAATACAAGGTCACCGAATCGCCGACCAGCTCGCGCCTATCATGACAGTCAGTTTTCGGCTTTATCTACTGAGGTATTTGACCGGACGAACCAGAAATACAATCGCCGTAGTTCTCCCGTTACTACCTTAGCCGAACAAGCCAAACGTAAGGTAGTAAGCACAGGAGCCGGGAAACCCAACTATAGACCAAAGACATGATCCGGAGCTGATGCATATAATGCAATATCCGGGACGCCGAAGAGTTCCCTATAGGTGTTCGGACTTGAAATGTGCAGGGCCGAATGCAGCCCCCGATGTTAAGGCCGGACTAAAGCACGTATGGCAGTCTGCAGTAGGGAGGGAATACATATGATAATATAAAATAAATGAGTGCCAAACAAAAGTGGTGATCAACTACTTCCTTTATACCCTGATTAATACGTCGAGCCGTGTTATTACAGATAATGCCATAAATATCGAGGCCATTTTACATGCCAAAACTTTACACAAGGGGAAGGTTTACACAGGGCCTAAAAGTAGTGGTTCGAAGACTCCAATGGTGCCCTACTGCACATCTGCGCCATTTCTCCTTGGTAGGAAATCCTTTGAGAGGAGTCGATGGTCATCTACAAGGAAGAGGGACCTGGAAAAGAGCCCCCGTACAACCATAGGTCAGGTAGGTTTTTTTAACGAACCTACAGTGGAAACAATAGTTGAGGCCTAAGGTATTTTAAGTGCATAGTTGTGTACTATGGACCTTCTCCGCAGTGTGCCTCCGGCGCTGCCCAATGTATTTTAAGTGCGTAGTTGTGTACCCGCGATACGTATGCTGCAACCTTATGGGGCGATCGGTGGAGGCTAAACTACTATTCAAGCTCCGGCTCCACCGGCTATCACATAGTAATGCGGATAGGACTCGCTTAGCACTATCATGGGTCTTGATAACTGGTGAGCTGTTCGGCTTGATGAGGCCGCCCTGTATTTTGGCTGCTAAGGCCGCGGTGTGCTCCTCAGTACGGAGGGAGCGCTCCATATTCCCATTTACTGTGATGACGCCACGAGGTCCAGGCATTTTGAGCTTCAGATAGGCATAGTGCGGGACTGCATTAAAGCGGGCAAAAGCAGTTCGTTCGAGCAGTGCATGATAACCACTGCGAAAAGGGACGATGTCGAAGATCAATTCTTCGCTTCGAAAGTTGTCTGGAGAGCCGAATACTACTTCCAGTGTTTAGGAGCCCATGCAGCGGGCCTCTACACCGGGTATCACTCCTTTAAAGGTAGTGTTGCTAGGCTTGATTCTTGACGGGTCAATACCCATCTTACGGACAGTATCCTGATAGATCAAGTTGACGATACTGCCGCGTCCATGAGGACTCTAGTGAGATGGTATCTATTGATGATGGGATCGAGTACGAGGGTTGCCGAACCTCCCTGACGGATACTGGTTGAGTGGTGCCTATGATCAAAGGTGATCAGACAGTCCGACCATGGGGGCGACAGGCTCTACGGTGTAGACGTCCCTTAATGCACGTTTGCGCTCCCTCTTGGGGATGTGGGTGACATAGATCATGTTCACCGTTTTCACCTCGGGGGGGGGGGAGGGGAGGGGACTGTTTCTTTCCCCCAGTGTTCGGCGAGCAAGGTTCATCATCGTCCTCACTTTGAGGTCCTTTCCCCTTATGTTCGACATTTAATTTACCGACCTGTTTAAAAACCCATCAGTTTCTGTTGGTGTGCTTGGCAGGCTTGTCAGGGGTGCCATGAATCTGGGAAGGTCTCTCCAGTATTTTGTCCAAGTTGGATGGACCGTCCCTATTACCTTTGAACGACTTCTTCTGCTGACCAGATTTAGAGCCACTGAATTCGGCGTTTACTGATGTATTCTCAGTTTCTTCGTTGTTGTTCTGACGCTTGTTTTTGCTGCGTCATGGCCTTCCATTGCCATCCCTGGCTTCAGAGCTGCCAGGGTCGCTGGTACTGTTCCTTCTACGAGCCATCCACCTATCTTCGCCCACGCAGAAGCGGGTCATAAGTGCGGTAAGAGCTACCACGGTCTTCGGCTTTTCCCGACCGAGGTGTCGGGCGAGCCATTCGTCACGGACGCTATGTTTAAATGCTGCTAGGGCTTCAGCATCCGGACAGTCCATGATTTGGTTCTTTTTAATTAAGAATCGATTCTAAAGTTTGCAAGCTGACTCTCCAGGTTGCTGGACTACGTGACTCAAGTCATCGGCATCTGGTGGTCGGACATAAGTGCCCTGAACATTGTCCCGGAAAGCATCCTCTAAGTCGTTCCAACTTCCAATGGAGGTTTTTGGGAGGCTGTTCAACCAGTGTCGTGCTGGTTCTTTCAGCTTTAGAGGGAGGTATTTAATGGTGTGGAGATCACCTCCTCGATCCATGTGGATGTGGAGAAGAAAGTCTTCAATCCATACGGCGTGATTCATCGTTCCATCATATTGCTCGATGTTCACGGGTTTGAACCTCTCCGGAAATTGGTGCTGCATTACCTCAACACTACTAGGAAAATGCTTATAGGTAGACATTTAGCAGTAGCGTGGGTTATATACCCCATGCTACTAGTATGTACCAGTGGCGCCTGGTAAAGAACGCGCTATTGCTACTTAATAACAGCAGCGTTTGTTAGCTTGGGCCGCGCTGCTGTTACGTGGGCCGCAGGGCAAAAACGGTAGCCCACTTAGCTGTAGCGTTTGCTTTGAATAGGCGCTACAGCTAGTGGGCTTAGCAGTAGCGTCGGCCCGTACGCAGCGCTACTCCTACAAAAAAAGCAAAAAGAAAACCTGCCCCCCCCCCCGCACCCCTCTCGCTCTCACATCGATCCTCTCCCTCCGCCCGACAACGCCGTCGCGGTTAGGGTTCCTCCCCGCCTCACCCCAGCCGACGGCGTTGCCGCAGCAGCACCCCAGCCACCAGGCGCGCCACCGCCGCCGCAGGTAATGCTCGTCCTCCCCTAAGCAACGCTCCTCCCCCCTCTCGTCGCGCCTACGCGGTGCTCCTCCCCCCTCTCGCCGCCCCCTCTGTCGTCGGCCGCCTCCCCACTCCCCTTGCTGACCCACTATCCTACTGTTAATTAGTATCACATATGGATTAATAGGATTAGTATCACATATGCATCTCTTGATTCTACTATTAATTAGTATCACATATCATCTTATATTTTACTGGATCTTAGGATTTGGCATGCACACTTGAAGTGTTGTTCGTATATGCTTTTATGGGCTATTAAGTCAAGTGAGCACTTGCAGTGTGCTGGCCTTTCATGATTCAGGGGTTGGTACTTTGATTCTTAATTAATTGTAATTACTTGGGTTGTTAGTTGAGTGAGCATGCACACTTGCATTGCCCCTTTTATAGGTAGTCTTATCTTGCTATAGGAACTACTTTTGAATTCACAGAGGCTCTCGGCTCCATGGGCAAAAATTTGGCCAGAATTTGGCTATTTTTGAACTACTTTTGCTTGTTTGCATGCTCAATAATGGCAATATGCCATTTATCTTATTATTAGGCTCTGTTTGGGTTACATGATCTCTATTAGGTTATGACTATCTGAACCTAACTACAATTTAGTTGTTATTTTGTTTGCCATGTGAACCTGTTGTGTATTCTCTATGGTGTGAACCTGATTTTTCCTATTTTCCTTTGTATATTATTCAAAATCTATCAAATTCTAGCCAATTTTAGGGAAATGACGCCACCACCACCACCAGCATGCCGACGGTGCAAGTCAAGGTGCGCCAGCAGCCTTGCAACTGGCACGCTGTTCGACATCTACTACCAGTCGAGTTTTCTTCATGCGGCGGTAATAAATTATATGAAACTAGTAACCACTATTTTTTTAGTGTTATTGGCATTAATGCATCCTGTATATATCATTTTGCTTTTTGCACACAGATCGTCCCATGCAATGTGAGGTCAGAATTCAACAAGCTGACCGGAGACTCTGTGACCTTTGAGGCTCCCGGGGGCCCCTACACTATGGAGGTCGACAAAAGACAAAATATGATGCAGGTGGGAGGAGATGGATGGGTCCGTTTCATCGTCCACACGCGTATCACCGGTGGTGAGTTGATCAGCTTCTCCTTCAGAGCAGAAAGACCCAAGTTGGCCGTGATTTATGTCAACAAAGTAGAAGATGATGAAGATGATGAGGATGACACTACAAAAAAAAATACACTTCCGTGATGATACGTGTTTGTCACAGTAGGTCACGTTTTCTGTCATGCATGTACATCCATGACAAATTTATGACAGAATCAAGATACTCATACCTGTGCTGTCGTAGAAGTGTTCCATGACATTACCAAAATTATCATCCCGGAAGTGTCCACTTCCATGACAATAAATTGCGAGTCACAGAAGTGCTTTCGTCAAGGGTGACCGACACGTGGCATCCACCATAACGGAATAGCGTTAAGCTATGGGGTCCGGTTTTGGATCCGATAACCCGTTAACAGCCCCGACCAATGGGGATTTTGCACGTGTAAAATCATCATTGGCTGGAGGAAACACGTGTCAGCTCACCGTTGGGACAGATGTCATCCACTCATTGGACCCAAAGCGCCTATGATACGTTGACACGTGGCATGGCCCAACAGAGGCCCATTCTTGTGAAAAGGCCGGCCCATTTGACTTGGTCAAAAGGTGGCGGGCCAGCCCACGGCAAGCCTGTGAATGGTCTATTCGCATATAGCCCATTTACAGCCCGCTAACCCAGGGCCCGTTTACGGCCTATCCGAATTAGGCCCAGTAGCGTCATCTGGGCCGTCCAATATAATTCCAGCCCGTTTTAACTTCCGGCCCATGTATGGCCCATGACGTCTTTCGGCCCATATGAGGCCCTTATTACTCTCGGCCCATTAACGGCCCGTGGTAAAACTGGCCCGTAATGAACAGTGTATCACTTTATACCCATTAACGGCACGTGGTGAAACTGGGCCGTAATGAACAGTGTATCACTTTATACCCATTAACGGCCCATTATTCCGTTGGGCCGTTTCCAGCCCATGTTATCTTTCGGCCTTCTCGGGGCCCATTTATTCTTGGGCTCATTTCCACATTCGTTTACTTACGGCCCGTTACTGTCATTTTCTGCTTGTGGGCCAAATTCAGCCCGTGGTTACAGTCGGCCCGTTTGTGGCCCGATAATACGTTGGGCCGTTTTCATGTCAAAAAAACCCGTTGGGCTGTTTTCATAGAGTTATCAAATACGGCCTATTAACGGCCCGTTATTGTCCACGAATAGTACGGCCCATGATTGGCGAAATGATGATACGCCCCGTAGAAGGCCCATGGATCCTACGGCCCGTAAAAGGCCCATGAATCGTACGGCCCGTAGAAGGCCCATGGATCCTACGGCCCGTATAGAAGGCCAATGGATCCTACGGCCCGTAGAAGGCACATGGATTATACGGCCCGCAGGAGGCCCATGGTTACAACAGTCCGTGTGTTGCCATGATTATTTTGGCCTAGTTTCCAAAGATAGGTTATTGTGGCCACTAGAAAAACACAGAAAAAGAACTGCAGTGACTACAAGCAAACAACTAAACAAGACAATAAGGAAATAAATAAGCAAGCAATTAACGCTAGCCTATTACCGCTATTACACATATTACATCCACTGGGCATCAAAGTTCGCCACCAGTGCAAATATAGGGAACAAAGCAGCATATTACATACACTGGCCGTCAAAATTGGCCACCAGTGCAAATAAACGCGGCAGCAAAACAAGAGCATAACTGAAACAACTTCAGAAGAGCTCAAGAAACGTGGTATCCACCATGCTGGCAATAAGCTTAGCAAGCTTATTAGCTTTGTCCTGTTTGGCGCTAAAATCCTCCAACGCTTGCTGTTGCACCAGAAAGTATGCATCTGAATGCTCCAGGGACTTCCGCAGTCCTTCCGCTTCTTGTCGCAGCACAGCTGATCGATGTCTTTCAGCTTGTAGTTGAGACTCAAGAAACCGAACTGATTCAGACAGTGAGTTTGAATAGCTTGTGCAAGCGGTAGTGGCCAGTAACTCCAACACTAAACCAAGACAGGACTTTGGGGTTGTCTCACTGTCTTCGAGATAGTCTTCCTTAGCTGTTTTATCAGCTTTGTTGGAGACCAACAAGGATGTGTCACTATCCTGAACCTTATCTGCATTACTTCCTTTACCATTGCTTAATAAGGCACTCTTCCCCAATATTCTGTCAGCATTCTAAAAGAAGAAACAAGCAGACACATAACAGTTTAGCATGTACTAGTATATGAAACTCATTTCGGTGAACCAGTTCATTAGTAAGGTGGACAGGATTAAACTACCAAGTCTTCTATTGCCAAGTACTAGTACATAATAAAAGCATCAAACAAACATATATCTATGTCCTATGGTCACTGCATTGTCTTGCCAAATCAAAATAGAGACACGGTTCAAATCATATCAGTTCAAGACAAAGCAGCAGTGAAAGAATACAAAGCGTGGGAAACTACACGGCACAACAAGATTTCAGATGGGTACCACGGGTCTACATGTACAACAACACTATTTGCTTTGTTGTGATGCTAGTAATGTGCATGATATGAGAAGTCAACTGTATACACAATTGAAATTGAAATCAACAGAGCTATTGATAAGAGCAAGCCTGTTAAAGAAACATGCGTGAACATACCTGCTGTGCCATTGGAGTTTCGATTGGATCCTTCAATTTAAAAATAAGTTTGTATGAGTAAATACAGTGATACAAGAGCAAAGCAGTATGCACGATAGCAATCATAGTTAAAAAAGGCGCGCCTAAGCGAGCGCTTAAGCGCGCCTAGGCTCTAGGCGTTGGCGAAACGCATTGCGCATAACTACGCTTAATCTGTGCATAACTGCGCATAAGCATGCGCTTTGGTCAGTAAAGCGCAAGGCGGTGGCAAAACGCACAATTAACGCCTAGCGCTTTTTGGAACTATGATAGCAATGGAATCTTAAATTAGAACAGTTGTTCTTCAGGTTTAGGCACTTGTTCTACATGAACAGAGTACAGTAAGACGCAAGAATATAGTACTTAAAAATAGAAAATGAGCTCATAGACCTTACCACATTCTTGGTTCGGGACCAGTACAGAACAAGGCGTTCCCAGTCATCGTCCAGTAAATGTGTCTCAGGAGAACGTAAGGGAATTTGATGAGTTTCTTTGCCGGTGAAGTACGTTTTCTTCAGGTAATTCCGATACTGCCACCAAGCATTCTTGAAGATAGCAGAGGTATTAGCACAGGTTACCTCATCCTGAGTTTCCAAATCGGTCCTTCTCTATAGAGAAAAATGGGAAAATTTGCTGTATTATAACCATCATGGAGGTAGGATGTATGGGACAAAGCAAAGTAATTGCCATGAATAACATTACTTACACATAACTCCTGGACAAACACCTGCAACTGGCATTTTCCTTCATCTTCAGTATAATATTTCCAAGATGGGAAGATACGCACATACGATTTAACAACATCAAATGCGATAGATGCTAAAGTACGACTAGCTGGTTGTGCTTCCTCCACAGGAATAGGCGTACTAACTGGTGGAGTTGGGGTTCGCCGTGGTAGTACTGGCCCTTTGGGCACTGGAGCTGCCTTACTAACTGCTCTTGTTTGGGAGCTCTGTGGTGGAGATGGTGCTGTGTCAACAGGAACTGGGTTACTATCTGCTGGGGTTGGGGTTAGATTGGGTGAAGCTGGTTCTCTGTCCATCGCAGTAGGGGTACAATCTGCGAGAGTTTGGGTTATGTGTGGTAGGGCTGGTTCTCGTGCATGTACAACCGGGGTGCTATCTCCACCAAGAGGTAGCACTGTTTTATTTGAAGACCGTGTTTTTAGTCCGCTAGATGCTGGCATCACCCGCTCCAATTCAAATGGCTGATAAACAGGAAACATAGTTGAATGTACAGACATTGTATGAGAGACAGATGCAATAGATAGTGTGGAAAAAAGAGGACATGAAATAGTTGACATGTATATTGTTTAACTAAAACGGATAGCATGACATAATTTCACATATATGATGTCTATCTAAACTGGATAGCATAGCATAACATAATTCAAAGATATGATGAATAACTAAAACGCCGTGCCAAGTTAGAGCATACACCTCGGTGGGGGAATAGGACTGGTCATCTGTCTCTGAATCCATCTCTGAGGAGCTATCGGGACCCAACAAGAGATCTGCTTCGACAGGTAGCACTGTCTGCTCTGAAGGCCTTGTTTTCACTCCAGATTTTTCAATCTCCCACCCAAATGGCTGATTCACAGGAAGAGTAGTTTAATGTACAAACATTGTCGACAAATGGAAATGTAATGAAGAAAAGGATGGGCAAGATATCATTCAAATATATGATGCCTGGTTAAACAGGATGGCATTGCACATTTCACATATATTATGGCTGGCTAAAAGACATGAGACTGCATAATTCCCATATATGATATAGAAACTAAACAGGTGGCGACAGAACATGTCTAAACTAAGCAGATGACATATATGATGTCAAAAGTAGGCACTGCAAGGCAACATATGCATGATATGACTAACATCATCATGCCAAGGTAGAGCAAACACCTTGGGGGTAAATAGGAGTGGTCAGCGGCGTCTGAATCCGCCTCAGAACAGATATCTTCCTCTGGATTACAATCTGGAGAGGGGTGGGGAGGGTTTGCCATTGAACCCACCATGGAGCGATGTCTGCATGACATTGTATTGCCGCGCAAAACTCTTCTCTTTTTCTCTACATGTTCAGCATGACTGTGTACAATATCTGACATGCATACGAAAAAAATATGGTGAGATTATGTAAGGAGAGCATGCAGAAATTTAGAGTGATGGTAACAACCAGTGGATGGATCCAAAAATAATGATAGCAGGCTGATGATTGCTTTAATTTAATAAAAAGACAGATGATGATTGCTTTACTATTTGTTTCCCACCCAAGATGAACAACATAGGCATACCCTAGGTGAACCAGATATTAGACAGAGATACTATTCATTGCTTCCTCGATATGTGCCCCACAACTAATTTAGAACTCAAGTTTGAACATTAATTTGGACCTGACTTGGAGTCCAAGAGGTGAACAGGACGATAAAGTAGCAGGTAATTTTAAGCAATGCATAACATAAGCAGAATCAAAAGAGTGCGACCTCTCTTGTGGACCCGTGTACTCCTCAGGTTCATCTGCTGAGTCGATGATGGTGATGCCGTTGCGGTGGGTGCCGGCGGCAGGGAAGGAGATCTGAGGCGGCGAAAGACGGTCAGGAGTCGTGATGTCTGGTTTGGTGGATGTTTCTGTCGATGGAGCACCTCAGGTGAGGTGGACGACGTCGCGGCAGGAGCAGGACAAACCACACAAAGTTCCCTTCGACACCTACCTGTAACTGAAGTAATTCTGTAAGGGCTCATTTGGCTTGCATGATTCTAAAAACGCAGGGATAGGAAAAACACCGGAATAGGATAGGAATGCACATGGTAAACAGAGCATTTGTAAACACAGGATTTCTGTCAACTTGGGTGTTTGGTTTACAGGAATTGGAAGAGCAGAGGAATGCAAAGAAACATGGCCAAAATAAAGTGAAACCATATGAAAGCGTGTACAGTTAGAATGTTATTCTGCCACTAATGCACTTGGTCTTGTTTTCATGCATAGGATTTTGAAAAGTAGGTCCAGGTGGATGTTTTGCTTCATTCCTTTCAACAAAATGCATGAATAATTGAATAGTAGAGTGCCATTGGAAAATTCCCTATTGCTATGTTTTTCCGTCGAACCAAAATAGCCCTAATGGATCGACATGAATGTATAGTAATAAGTGATGCAACAAGTGTACAACCTCTTTGCCGTAGCCGTGTCGACCTCAGCATCATTGGGTTGGTCGCTGAAGCAGTTGAGGCAGAGGTGGCTGTCGGAGGTGTGGAGGAAGATCTGAGGAATCTGTAGACGGCGTCCAGGGCACTGCTCTGTTGTGATGGATCGTTCTGTCGTTGGAGCAGCCCCGGTGAGCCGTAAGACGTCAAGGCTGAAGCAGCACAAGACAGACATCGTCAATCTCAAGTGGGATTCTAATAGCATCTCGAATAGATGATGTAAAATAGATGTAAAATTTACATCACCAAAACCACCTGACTACAACAGATGAGGTAAAAACTGTTGACTCTGAACTTAACTGTCGAAACTGAAATTTACTGTGGAATCTGAATGTTACTGTCGAAACTGAACGCACTGGTAGCAGAGAGGCACTTGACATGTAGTTTAGGGAGGGCCTGCAGTTCATCTTCAACCTGCACCCCCCTGAGCCGCCAGGCACCACCGGCCGAGCCGCCGGCCCCAGCGCCGCACGCCGCCCCGAAACAACTCCCCACCGCCGGTCCGCCGCCGCCCCAGCCAGCCCTATAGGCCCCCACCCCACCCTGAACCCTAAGATAGATAGTGGGGTACCTCTCCGGCGAGCCCCCGTCCCCACTGCGGGTTGTTCTTCATGAACTCCGGCGAGCCCCCCCACCCCCTGAAAATCGACTAACCCAGCAGTCCATTCAGTCGACTGAAGTGTAGCTAAATCGGAGCAGAGCAGCAGCACGAGCGAGGGGGAGAGCAGCAGCAGCAGCGCGAGCGAGCGAGCGAGAGCCGGAGCAGCAGCAGCTAGGCGAGCGAGCGATCGAGCGAGAGCCGGAGCAGCAGCAGCGCGACCAAGTGAGCGAGAGCCGGAGCAGCAGCCGCAGATCCGGATGGAATGGATGCCGCCGCCGAAGGGGCCTCGCACTGGGGGAGAGCCGTCGTGGAGATGTCGCCCGCGGCGCCGGCTTCAAGGTAGCCGCTCCATGGGGGTGCGGGATGGAGCACCGTTGGCGCCGGGAGATCGAGCTAAGGAGAAGGTGTGATGCGATGAGTGTACAACCTCTTTGGTGGCGCCGAGTAGGCCTCGGCTTCGTCCGAGGAGTCGGTGAGGATGCTGCGGTTCCGGTGGAGCAGGTTAACGTGGCGCTATGGGGATGGAGCAGCCGCGATAGACGAGGCAATCATCGGAGCAGCTCCTTGGAGGTGGAGGACGGGGCGGCTGAACCGGCGGGATGACGAGATGGACAACGGATCCTTATCCGAGGAGGTGGACGAGGGACATCGAGCTGTTGCGGTGGACGACATCGTCGGGGAAGAGGCTCCGGCTGGGCAGCGGTGAGGTGCGGACGGAGGAGGGTGGGGTTTCACGGCTGGAGCGGAGAGGTTATGGCGGCCTGGGATTCGAATGACAAAAAGGAGGCGATGGGAGGGGGTGAACCATGACTTAGGGACGCGCTTGTCCAAAATGTAGGGTGTGTTACAAAAGTACCCCCCCGGTGATTTGAACTAGCGGCCCTTTCGGCTCCGGGTTAGAAGGGGGATTTCGCGTGTCCAGATTTGGCAGCAGGAGGGAGTTTTCGCGTGTGTTGTAATTTCGGGATAGCAAGGCGCGGGTTGTGAAGGCGCCAGTTTTGGGAGCACGGTATCTGAATTTCCGGGATATAACAAGGCGTGGGTTGATTTTAGGGACAAGCCTAACATGTAATATTGTACTTGTACGTACCAAATCAATTCGCACTTCCCTCAACCAAAAAGAAAACGAAAAAATAAAACTATTCACACCACACAAAGAGAGTCTTGCCCCGTTTTAGTATAAAAATGCTATTCAAAGCTACTCCCTCCTTCCATCTATATAGGGCCTAATGCGTTTTTCGATGCTAACTTTGACCAAATATTAGAGCAATAATATATGACATGCAACTTACAGAAAGCACACTGTTAAATTCGTCCGTTGAAGGTTCTTTCAATGATATAATTTTCACATTGTGCATGTCATGTACTATTAATCTTGTCAATAGTCAAAGGCGGTCTTAAAACACGCATTACGCCCTATATAGATGGAAGGAGGGAGTATGAATCCATGTTATGTCCAATTAAATTTTTTCGCTTGCTGTATAATGCATGTAACCTACTCATACCAACATTTTAGTGCATTCCAAATGTCTATACTACCGCTGCAATTCGAACTGAATTTGAATTCGTTTCTCTATTTCAATAAGAATCTACAATCATGATTGTTGCCAACTTCAACCATCATTCGTGTATTACCTTAATAACACACCACATGATTACTATAGAGATAGATATGAACTATGTGTACTACATGAACTCGAATTCTATTTTTTGAATACACTTGATGTTGATTCCAAATAATAGTACATTTGATGTACTAACTATATATTCATAATCTAAACCATGTTCCATACGTGTACACCGTGTTTATCACACATAGTATAGTGCCCCGCCCCCTACATTATGACAAGTATTTAGACCTGAGCTGCAAAAGCCACACATTAGCCCAAATTATGATCAATGTTCTATATGTTATACGTAGTACTAGCAAGATGCCCATGCGTTCCACAGAACATCAACATGATCAAGGGGAGGCCTAATTTGCAAATATGGAGAGGGGTGTGGGTATCTTTTTTCAAAATTGCCATAGTTTCCTTCCTATCCGTCAGATATAAATCGGACGGCCTATATTGCAGGATGGCACCATCATCAACAACTCCGTTTTTTATAAGAGTAGAGATAAAATATATTATATGTAGTATAACATGTTCATAACCACACCATGTGTATCACCGTTATATATATTCACACATGCGTCGGTTTAAAACACTATGATAAATTCTTCAAATATCCGAATTCGCTTTTTATAATGAAGTATGATCTCTATTCGTCTTTTACACCCACACAATCCTCTTATCTTTGTAGCTAGCTAGCGCTAACTTTCTCTCGTGCATGCAGACGCCCGCATCCCTCTCACCCTCCCTCAGCATTCTCTAGCTCCATCGCGCAAATTCGTCTTTTCACTTTAGGTCGTTCACCCACGGTGTGTGTAGGCCCCCCAGCTCCTTCTTTACGGCACACATCGATCGATATGCCTCTCTAGCCAGGTGTGTCTAGCACAAAACACAAGCTTCCCCTCTTCTCTTATCACTGTCCATGCCTCACTCCCACCACTCTTTTCATCGATCTCGTACTCGCACACTCCTCCCCCTCGATATAGTATGACTCTCGCACCACCTCCTAGATGCATCCCTCTCTCTCTATCCTTCTCCCCGTGCCTCATTTGCTTCTAACACACACATGCATGTATACCGATCGATCTCCCAACATATACCTAGGTCGACTTTAACTATTCCCCCCCATCGATCGACGTACCTCACAAGTTATGTCTCTCCTTTCTCTGACAAAGGACGATTGATCTTCCTATGTAGTTATGTCTGCTTACCACAGCCATATCGCCCCCCCCTCATCATTCGTGCATGCCTCCTGACCCGTCTCTCACACGCACGTGCACAGACAGGCAGCCATCCCCTCTCTTATTGATATTGCAGGCGTGCCCTCCGGTTGTCTAGCAAGCCTATCACACCATTTGTTAGAAGCAACTCCACTACCACCCCCTCCAACACTCTAGCTCTATCTCTCTCCCAACCTTATTCCTCTCCTACACATATGCATGGATGCCGATCGATCTCCCTTAATACATGAGGTAGGCCTCTCTCCTCCTCCACACATATACCAGCCATTGTACCTCTATAGTTAATTAGGCCTCCCTCCCCCCCTCCCCCACCACACACCGATAGTTGAGCGCTGTAGGTAGGTATCCATGCCACAGAGACAAACTGCTCCTGTCCCCTCTCACGTTCCAGTAGGCCAGCCACTCTATATCTTTGACGTGGGCACACACAAATTCGATGCCACTCTTTATCGATCGCGTGCGCGCACACACACACATCATCCCTCTCTTTGATTCTATGGACACCTCAAGCCGATGATACCTCCACTCTCTTCTCGTGGATCGCCCCCTCTATATATATGATATATCCAGGACTCTATTTCACACACATTGCATATGTTACATTTTTTGATTGACCCCACCCCCCCCCCAAAAAAAACTCTCAGGAACCCACACACTATATCTCTCTACGTTTGTATCTCTCTCACACAACCCCACGTAGGTGGTGTACGTATACAAGAAGAGAATAGGTGCACCGTGCACGTACTCACGCTTCGTGCCCAGCCACACCCGCGCGGGTACACGGTGGAGCTCATTTCTGTACGAAATGGCAGCCCACGTGCTAATTTGAACGCGTGTAGCGGTTGTTTACCTACGGAGGTCGTGTACCACGCGTGCACGAAACAAAGTTCGACTTGATGCGTTGGCGCGTTATTTTTAAATAAAGTTATATCGCTCAATGGCACGTACACAGAATATAAAATGATTTTTATGGAGAAAAAGGTAGTCCGCTCCACTATATACAATGGAGCCTGCCTGCCTGGTTTGTCTCTCTTCAGAGTATCTCACACAAGGCTGTGGTGGCCTCTCTCTCTCTCACCGTTGGTCACTGATCCGGCCGCATCCCGTCCGCCGGCGGAAAGGGAGGACGTGCATCGTTTCTCCGTTCGACGGCGCCGAGGCAGCACGTCCCGATCTGCGGTACACGCCGTTCTCTCTGACCAAGCTCCGGCGTGGTAGGGCCTACGCCACCTGCTCGCTGCCGCAGTATGGGCAGATTCCGCCCGCCGCCGCTCACCTAGTTACATCCCGACGACCTCCAGGTATCCCCTCCGGCCTTGCTCCACTGCCCGTCTTCCCACGTCGCTGCATGTGGATCTTCCATAGTTCTTTGCCCAAAACGTAGCTCGTCCGGCGTACTTTCCATGCAATCTCGTCCTCACACCGTTTTAGACAAACACAACCGTGTTGTTATCTTCCCTTAGGACAAGGAATATGCTTCTTTTTTGTCGTCGCATGTGTCATCAACTGTTATTGGCCAGTAATTGTTTCCTTTCTACCTCTTTTTTGCAAACAGGGCTATCCATTTCACCTCGTTGCTATTGCGACCTTTTGGTGAACTGCACAAATCACTTTTTTCTTAAGAGTGTTTTGTGCAGTTCTACCAAAATGTCACACGGGCAACGTCTCTACATTTCAGTGCGACTGCACAAAGGGAGATTGGTTTTGCTCTATCCTCCTCATCCAACTCCGAGCCTAATCTTCTCCAACTAGTTAGTCTTAAGAGAGACTGCAAAGGTGACCGACTTCTATTTGTGTGTTTATTGTTCAATCAGCAGTCTTCTATTATCGTAATCACACTTAATATCTTTGGAACAGGGACGCTCAGCTCTATTTTAGTGGAACTGCACAAAATGATCGGAATGTTGCATGCTCCAGACAGCTACTTTTTTCCCAACATGCCTTGTTGATTTAGACAGAGCTGGGGGGACGTTGCTGCCAATGAAAGCATGGATCAATTTTAATTTAACACCTTCTCACAACTTTGTCTTCAGTTGTGATGTAAATATTAGATCTGATTAGCAAGGAAGTTAGTTTTTTATTGTTTCCGAAAGAGCATCGATGGCAAGACACACGAAACAAAAGCTGAAAGCTCACACCATTGTACAATTTCATGTTGCTGGAAAATTATTTGTATAGTACGTCAATTATGTAAACAAATGCTGGAAGCTTGATAGCATTGCCAGAAGCCTCTTCGGCATCCGGGTCCATGTGCCATGCACAAAATTATACTCCTTCGTTCCTAAATATTTGTCTTTTTACAAATTTCAAATCGGCATATTTTAGAGTGTAGATTCACTCATTTTGCTTCGTATGTGTACTCCCTCCGTTCCTAAATATTTGTCTTTCTAGAGATTTCAACAAGTGACTACATACGGAGCAAGATGAGTGAATCTACACTCTAAAATATGTCTATATACATCCGTATGTAGTAGTCCATTTGAATCTCTAAAAAGACAAATATTTGAGTAGTCACTCATTGAAATCTCTAGATAGACAAATACTCCAGAGTATATTTAAGAACTGAGGGGGTAGTGCACAGCCGCATGGGAGACTCAGACCGGTCGTTGCGCCGCATTAATAGTGAGTAATGAGCAGTCAAATCATAAGCCCCACCTTTCCCACTGTAAGTTGCTCGGAAGAAGCAACCATCAATACGCTCTTCTTTGAATCCGCTCATACTACTCCATCCGTCACTGTTTATAGAGCGCGCTTCAGAAAAAGAGAAAATCTCTGGGACCAAGGCGACTAGCGATTGGCCTGAAAAATAGCATTGGTAGTTATAGCATGGCGTCTATTACTAGAGGAAATAATGCGTACACACATGCATGCAGTGCTTCCACCCCGGGTACACACATGCATGCACTTACTCCACTCCGTAGTACTACATCGAGAGAAAATTGCGGTTACCACGCCCTAATTAATTGAGCAATAAATAAAATGCGTCTAAAGTCTCTCTGGTGGTGGAAATGCATTGAGAGAAATGCATCACAATGAAGCACGCCCTGTAAACTGTGATGGAGGGAGGAGTAGTATGAAGGTGCAAAACCAACTACGCGTATGGCCAGTCGGTCAACGCACCTCCTCTTGGCATATCACTGACATGTGGGACCGGAGTGTGAGCAAACCGATCTCAATTGATCGCAAAATGGCCAACCCGCCGTTCCTTGAGAGAGACGAGGACCGAGAACACACAGATGGGCTTGCACGGAGGCCAAGATATATTCGAGCATGGTTGATCGATATCATCATTACATGTTGGGCTGCCGTTTTCTGCCCTTCTCCGGAATAAATGTGTACTTTATCAGAGATTAAAAAAATAAGAGTACAAAGGCTCCACCATGCGGTTCTAGTAGTAGTACTACTCGTACTACTAAATGGTACTCTGCATCTTCGGTACTACAGTGTATGCCTCTGGCAATCTGACACCGAATGAACTGATGCATGTCCACTGCCTGGGCGAGGGTACGTTGCATTAGTCAAAAGGCGTAAGCGAGCTTCACCTTGTCCTGCAAGCTTCTCCTCGTTCTGCGAGTTGACGGGACACACTAACAAGTAGTGCTAGTCCATACTCCCTCCTTTCCGGTTAATATGGCTGAATCTTTTTTGCGGGTAAATGAGAGAGCTTTATTCATATATATAAGCATTCTTAGGACGATCAGCCAAGACACTGGTCACTAGGAAGCAAGGTACCCCGCAAAAAAAGAAGTAGGAAGCGAGGTGTTTCATCAAGCCAGCTCTCGGCCACATTCAAAGTGCAGCAAGCACGGTTCGCACAAAGATGCGCCGCAAGGTTTGCTGACCTGTTTACATGCTGAATAACAAAAAAAAGAGGAAATATTACCTAGCGCTCCTATTTGTAACAGGATATGAGCCAGAATTAAGCGAGAATTGTGGCGAGTGTTCCATGGAATCAACTTCCATTATCACATGCGAGAACCCTCGAAGAGAACCAAATGTGTTGAAGATTGCTTTATCACATTTTAAAAATATAATAAGAGTGCAGACGCTCCTCCATCCGGTTCCTAGTACTAGTATAGTAGTACATACCTCTATAGACTATAGTAGTAGTACTAGTACTAGTAAACTTTGTGCTTGGCTGTTCGCCTCTTCGGGAAGTGCAACAATAATAGTACTACTAGTATAGTGTATGCTTCTGGCAATCTGACACCGAATTAACTGTTGCACGTCCACCGCCTGAGCCAAGGACGGCTTGCATTAGTCAAAAGTTTCTCCTTGTCCTGCGAGCCACCGCGCGCAAGCTTCTCCCATCCTGCAAGCTTCTCCTCGTTCGGCAAGTTGACGACACACATCAAAGTAATGCTAGTCCATACTGCCTTCTCTCCGGTTAATATGGCTTAATTTTAGACGAGATAAATTCACTGTCCCTCACTGTATATTTGTAAAAATACGGTCAGTGGACTTCATAATATGCTCATTGCGCTCAATATATACATTTTCCGGTGTTTATATGGTCACTAGCTCACCCTGGCTGAGTATGTGTGTGCATACACGTGTAGGTTGAGCACTTGAGCGTGACCGTGTGTGTTCCGTCGTGTGCTTGGACATGCATGCATTAGGGCATCGTGCACATTTTTGCGTCCATGTGTATGTGTCATTGTTGCATACACGTAGGGGGAGTACGTGTAGGGGGCACTAAAGGAGCTGTCAAATCACACAGTAAGTTAGTCGGAAGAAGCAACCATCATTTCACTCTTCAATGACACGTAGACAATATAAAATGGTTGATATGGAGAGCAAAAGAAAACCACTATATATACACTAGCAGGAGCCTAAGCTACAAGCCTGCTTGCTTGGGTTGCTCTTTTCACAAGCATAGAACGACGGTGGCCACACCACTGGTCACATATCCGGCCTGATCCCGCAGCTGGGGGAAGGGAACAATGTTCTGCGTAGACGCGGTCGACATCGGCGAGGGAGAAAATCCACAGTTGGTGCGTCCCAATCGGGGGTCACCACGGTATGGGCCGATGCCGCGTCCCAACCGCCCTTCTAGCTACAGCCCGACGTCCCAGGTAGTCCATCTTCCTTTGGGAGCCGGCTTGCTCCACTGCCGCAGCTCCCCACGTAGCTCCATCTCCATGTCGATCTTTCTCTACTTCTACCGGCTTATACTTGTGATGAGTTTATGTCTCATGAACTAGTGCTAGTACTATTATTCTAATCACACTTCTTCAATATCTTTGCCATCAGGGATGCTCAGCTCGATTTTAGTGGAACTGCACAAAAGCATCGTATGATCCGAGGGTGCCAGCCGTGTTTCCTTCGACAGGTTCTACCTGGCCAGGAAATTAAATCCTGTTTAGGGTTTAGGGTTTAAGTCGTAGTGACCCCATCAGTAGTTTTTCTTCTGTATAGGGTCTCACAACTTTTGTCTTTAGTTGTGAAGTAAATATTGGCTATGATCTGTGAATCATTGAGATGCATCAGTATGCGTGTTAGTTTTCCTTTGTATTTGATGGAATGTTGTAACAGGGCAACCTTGGAGTAGGAATGAAAATAGAGTGGAAAGTTTCTGTTTTTCGGGAGAAAAAATGGAAACGGAGATAAACCAACGTTTCGTTTCGTTGGATCGCGCCATCGAGCAAAACCAACGTTTAAATCATGTCTTTCGCGTTCGTGTCTCACCCTCCTCCACGGCTCGACCCCAC
This sequence comes from Triticum aestivum, assembly GCF_018294505.1. NCBI lineage: Eukaryota > Viridiplantae > Streptophyta > Magnoliopsida > Poales > Poaceae > Triticum > Triticum aestivum. Next base: position 121,663,299 of record NC_057808.1, read on the forward strand.
ACGGTCGCTCGAATTGCCACTCACCGCAAACCGAGTATACGATAACTTTCCCGCCTGCTTGTCGATGGATCGCGCCATGGAGTACTAGTACTACCAGAAGAGATTGACCAGTTGGGGGAGGACAGCTAGCTGTAGCACGGACTCCGAAGAACTTTTTACATGCATGTTGTGGCCGGCTATTGCAACCTTTGAACGCGGAGCAGTCGCGTGCACCAGGAAGCGGTGCGGGCGACGCTCTCTCGGCGGCATGCCGCTTCAATGCCGGCGCCAGTGAGAGGTCGCGTCCGCTCTGGCCGGGCATGAATGCGGCAGTGACCGTTTCGGGCGGGAAGCACGCGCGGGTGATGAAGATGGTTCGGGTTGGTCAGGAGCGGCTGTGGCAGCGGTCCGGACGCGCGCAAACAAGAGATGATGTACGTTAATATTGCCGCGTATATAATTAACAACGTAAAAAATGTGCTAGTTGGACAAATATGATTGGAGATGGAGATGGAAATGGAATTTTACATAAAGATGGATATGCATGTCTATGTCTATGTGTGTGTGCACGACGGCTCTCGCGACCTGGAAGCGGGGGTGTGTTTTTAATCGAGTTTTCTTTCTTGGTACGTTAAAAAATTGTCCGCCAATTTTTGTTTCTTTTTCCCGGGAACGCGCGTATTCTATTTAATACTACTGCTATGGAGAGATTGTTTTACTCCATTATAGACTCTTGTTTGATAGAGTTTCTCGCGTCTCGCTCTCTCACCCTCTCCATATCAAAAAAAGATGATAGTGTCCACACTATCTCTCTCCTCACCGGTGGTCACATATCCGGCCGAATCCCATCCGCTGCGGGAGGTGAGGAGGTGCAGTGTTGACGTTGTCGCCGTCGGCGATGGGGGACGCCGATGCACACCGTCCTCTCGGAGCCGGCGCTGGCACGGACGAAGGTCCGCCGCGCCCTTGTTCGCTGCCGTCGTGTGGGCAGATCCCGCCCGCCTAAGCTGTGACGCCCCCGATTCGACCGTACACTAATCATGCACGCAAATGTGTACGATCAAGATCAGGGACTCACGGGAAGATATCACAACACAACTCTACAACATAATTAAGTCATACAAGCAACATAATACAAGCCAGGGGCCTCGAGGGCTCGAATACAAGTGCTCGATCATAGACGAGTCAGCGGAAGCAACAATATCTGAGTACAGACATAAGTTAAACAAGTTTGCCTTAAGAAGGCTAGCACAAACTGGGATACAGATCGAAAGAGGCGCAGGCCTCCTGCCTGGGATCCTCCTAACTACTCCTGGTCGTCGTCAGCGGGCTGCACATAGTAGTAGGCACCTCCAGTGTAGTAGGAGTCATCGTCGACGGTGGCGTCTGGCTCCTGGGCTCCGGCATCTGGTTGCGACAACCGGGTATGAAGGAATGGGGGAAAAGAGGGAGAAAAGCAACCGTGAGTACTCATCCAAAGTACTCGCAAGCAAGGAGCTACACTACATATACATGGGTATATGTGTAAAGGGTTATATCAGTGGACTGACCTGCAGAATGCCAGAATAAGAGGGGGATAGCTAATCCTGTCGAAGAATACGCTTCTGGCAGCCTCCATCTTGCAGCATGTAGAAGAGAGTAGATTGAAGTCCTCCAAGTAGCATCGTATAGCATAATCCTACCCGGCGATCCCCTCCTCGTCGCCCTGTTAGAGAATGATCACCGGGTTATATCTGGCACTTGGAAGGGTGTGTTTTATTAAGTATCCAGTTCTAGTTGTCATAAGCTCTAGGTACAACTCCGGGTCGTCCTTTTACCGAGGGACACGGCTATTCAAATAGATAATCTTCCCTGCAGGGGTGCACCACATAACCCAACACGCTCGATCCCATTTGGCCGGACACACTTTTCTGGGTCATGCCCGGCCTCGGAAGATCAACATGTCGCAGCCCCACCTAGGCTCAACAGAGAGGTCAACACGCCGGTATAAATCCTATGCGCGCAGGGGTCTGGGCCCATCTCCCATTGCACACCTGCACGTTGCGAGGGCGGCCGGAAGCAGACCTGGCCTAGCAGGCATTCCAGTCCCATCCGGCGCGCGCTGCTCCGTCGCTAATGTCAAGAAGAGCTTCGGCTGATACCACGACGTCGAGTGCCCATAACTGTTCCCGCGTAGCTGGTTAGTGCGTATAGACCAAATGGCCAGACTCAGATCAAATACCAAGAACTCGTTAAGCGTGTTAAGTATCCGTGAACGCCGACCAAGGCCAGGCCCACCTCTCTCCTACGTGGTCTCAACCTGCCCTGTCGCTCGGCCACAAAGTAACAGTCGGGGGCCGTCAGGAACCCAGGCCCACCTCTACCGGGATGGAGCCACCTGCCCTTTCAGCCCCCTCATCAGAATCACTTGCGGGTACTCAACGAGCCGAACCGACTTTAGTCACCACATGTATCATGTATAAAGTACATAGTACATACCCATGATCACCTCCCGAAGTGATCACGGCCCAGTAGTATAGCATGGCAGACGGACAAGAGTGTAGGGCCACTGATGGAACACTAGCATCCTATACTAAGCAGTAGGATAGCAGGTAAGGGTAACAACTGTAGCAACAATGACAGGCGATGCATCAGGATAGGATTAACGGAAAGCAGTAACATGCTACACTACTCTAATGCAAGCAGTATAGAGAAGAATAGGCGATATCTGGTGATCAAGGGGGGGCTTGCCTGGTTGCCCTGGCAAGTAGGAGGGGTCGTCAACACCATAGTCGAACTGGGGGTCGCCGGCAGTCTCAGGGTCTACCGGAAAGAACTAACGGAGGGGGAACATAATAAATAATAGAGCAACCAAAGCAACACAAAGCATAACATGGTGATACGCGGTGCTAGGGGTGACCTAACGCAGTAGGAGGTGATACCGGCGAAGGGGGGGAACATCCGGGGAAGTATCCCCGGTGTTTCGCGTTTCCGAACAGATGAACCGGAGGGGGAAAGTTGCATGTTCACTATGCTAGGGATGCGTGGCGGACGAACGGGCTGCGAATTCGGATTCGTCTCGTCGTTCTGAGCAACTTTCATGTACAAAGTTTTTCCATCCGAGCTACGGTTTATTTTATATTATTTTCCAAAGTTTTAATAATATTCTGGAGTTATTATTTATTTGAAATTAAATAGCTAAATGCTAGGTGCACCTAGCTCTGCGTACACAGAAGTGTACTAGAGGCTGACAGGTGGACCAGGGGGTCCCTGTTGACCAGTCAACGTTTGACTGGTTAACAGGGGGTGGGGCCCCCTGTCATTGACTGTTACACCAACTAACTAATTAATTTAGTCTAACTAGGTTATTAGGCTAATAGAATTTAATTAGTTTAATTAAACCTAATTAATTAATTAATTAATTCATTCATTAATTCATATTTTTATTTATTTATTTCTAAATCTTTTTTTATCCTCTTTTTTTACGTTCTGGGTGGGGTCCGTTTGGCAGTGGCACAGAGGCCTTAGCGGGGCGGGCACTGGGTGCGGGCGCCCGAAGGGACGAACCTAGGCGCGCGGGCGAAGGCCGCCGAGGCGCGGCAAGGCGCCGGCCAGGGCAAGCGCGGGAGGCGCGGCGTGGAGGAGGGCCGCGGGTGGCACTGGGTGGTGAGGAGCAGCAGGGCAAGGCCGCAGGCGTGGCCGGCAGGGGCAGGCGCACGCACGGGGCGCAGCCCGGGCACAGCCGGTGCACAAGCTGGACCACAGGCGCATGGGGGCGCATCAACCGCCGCGGCGACCGTGATGAGGGCGCACGGCGACTGCGGCTTCGATCAGAAGAATGGGCGGCGTGGACGACGGCCTACGGTAGAAATCGAGGGAAGGGAGAGGGGGAGCAGCCGCGGGAGCTCACAGGGGAGGTCGGGGCGACTCGGGGAGGTGCAGGGGGCGGCGAGGGTTGAGGAGGCCGGCGGGGAGGAGGACGAGGATTGGGCGTCAGCGTCGCGGCGTCGGGGAGGCGGAGTCGAGGTAGCTTCGGGCGAGGTCCAACAATGGCGAGCGGCGAGGCGACTGCGTCAGGGGCAGGCGCAGGGTCGGGGTGCGCCGTGCGGGAGGAGACGGAGAGGCGGGCGCAGATGAGGTGGCGAGGGGCGACGGCGAGGTGGTCGGGGCTCGCTGCCCCGATCTCGATCCAGACGGGATCGGGTGAGGGAGGGGGAGTGGGGAACGAGGAGGGGTCGGGGTCGTGCGGGTTCGTGGCTAGGGTTTCGTGGAGTGGGGGGATAAGGAGGCCCGGCTGGGCCTGGTGGTTTGGCCCAGTTGGGCCGTGTGGTCTGCTGGGCCAGAGCCCAGTGGGGGGGGGGGTTACTTTCTCTTTTTTTAGCTTTGTTTTCTGTTTTCTTTTCTTTATCTATTTTCTTTTCTATTTTATTCTTTTAATTTCTGTTTTATAAAATATAAATACAACTCCTAAATTAATGTTATAATTTATTCTACTGCCCCAAAAAGTTTGACACCTAATTAAAATAGTTTGCATTATTATTATTTTTAAAAGGCATTTAATTAATTGTCATAGCTGCTGTTTTAATTACTTTAGAGCCTTTAAACATTTTATAAAAGTGTGGTTTCTCCACAATAATTACCTATGCATTATTTGGCAACACCCCAACATTTTAGTTTTAATATTTGAAAATCTTTACCGTTTGACTTTATTTTAAGTTTGAATTTCGAATCGATTTTGAACTAACACGAGATTAACAACAGTAACTGTGGTGACGTGGCATCATTAACGTGGGATTACTGTAGCCTAATTACCCGGGCGTCACAATTCTCCTGCACTACAAGAAATCTTGTCCCGAGAGCAAAGTAAGGAGGTATCGTGGGGAAGTTTTGAGCGGGCAGGCAATCGTTCGATGCCTGAAGGGTTCAGAGCAACGGGAATAAGTATTGTGTCTGATACCAAAATTGATGATCTCACGAAAGGTGGCACGTGAATTACATACGAAGCCAAACGTGAGAAATAACCTTGGGAACAGGGGGTGTACAAGAGAGTCAGTTTTCGATCCTGTGGAACTGTGGGTTATGGGCCCACCATGTGGGTTTTTTATAGGAGTAGTGACATCTTGCACGGTCATGATAGCAAGCCATGTCAGAGAGTACCCTGTCAGTTATGTCGGCAACACGTTGGTACCAAGGGCGAGGGACGAAGAGAACCATTTTCCTGCTCGTTGAAACGAGGCGGACCAATAGGCAAGTTCTCATCCATTGGTGGCTACCGAAATGTCCTCAACAAAAGTAACAGGGTCTACTGAGAGAGTGGTACAATGAGGTGCTCAACTAAGCAGGGAATTATCTCTGCTCAGCTAAGTCAGATTACAAGAAAGGTTAGACAAAACAATGGAAAGGAAAATATGATTATCAGAGTAAACAGAACAATGGAAAGGAAAATGTGTTTAAACACATATTTCAGGGGTATAACCTTCCCAAGGTCAAGCAGAGCATGATATCCACGACAGGATATAATGTAGAAAACCCGTTAGGTAAGGGGAGAGAAATTTCATGACATTACCCATACAACGGTGTCTGGATAATTGAGCAGGAAACAATTAGCTTTGGGCTTCAAATGTTCCTGTTGAAAATCAGAGTACCATAGACATTCTTCGAGGTAGCATTGACATGGTCAACAGGTGAAGATCAGACTTTGGAAACAAAAAGGATCCATCAGGAACAACTTATAGAATAAGTCTTACAATTTCCTCATGGAAGAATGGCTAACCTTGCTAAAAAGGAAACTATAACAATAGGTCCCCCGGGCAGGTGTGTTAAGCATGGCATCACCTTACCTGGTCTTATAAAGACCAATGTTATAACTCTTGGAAAAATGTTCCAACCATCATATCTGACCGAGATTCAGATCTGATTGGTGTCAGGATAACTCAGACTCAGGATGCCTGAGAAGAAAGGTGCAACACAAACTGTCGAGATGACATTGTAAGATTCTCGAGAATAGAACTATGGAAGCGAGTTCCGAAACAAGAGTTCATCATTAAACCAAGGAGAGGATGACGGGGTGGCTGATGGACTCAGCGACAATTCCTCGAGATTTCCAAAAAGAGGGATTTCCACACTTATGTGAACAAGGAGATAACATTTGTCAGATCAAATGATATAATGAGGTATGCTCGAGGAAAACATACATAATTAAACATTGGTTGAAAGGTGCACCCGAAATATGGGCTAGGCAGCACAATCAATGTTCGAAGGATAATTCAATAAGCCATAGACGTAGAATGAAACTATAGACCAATAACTTCAAAGCAATAGGGTTGCTAGAAGTTTAGAATTTACACATCACAAACCACTTGTGGGTACCCCGGTTGGAATCAACACAAGGCCCAAGAAAGAATGGTGATGGTGAGAAGTATCATTATAGCAAGAATTCTTAAGAGGTGGAGCAATCCTCACAACATTCTTGACATCAAAGATGGTAATACTCCGCGGTAGAACTTAACATAAGTTGGATAGCAGGGAAATCAAGATACAACACAAAATATGAACAAGTTTTTGTTGGGGGGAGGCAAGAATGTTGTCGATGATAACAGAATTCATCGAGGGGCAAGGATGCTATTTCTCATCCTGAATTTCGACACACAACTTGGAAGAAGTCAAATTGTTGACAATGATCATGACAAATTTGTCGAGAGGTTTCCAAGAAGATGTAGCTGATCGACGATGACATCAAGTCAAAGGAATGATGAGAGCGAAAGGTTATTGGAACCACGGGTAGGACACAAACTCGAAATCAAGTTTGCTGTTCAAGGAGAAGTGATATGACGAGGAAGATCGACATAAGATTAGCTCATCGTAGAAGGTTGTGCTTCGTGATTAAGGACCAGGTAGCACAGTTAAAATCATCACGATAATGATGAAGCCGAGTAGGCTAGGAATGACGTGATCGAGTTCAAACTCGTAAGTAATGAAGGTTACCAAGAGTTGTTGAATCGCAGTGCGGACTCGATTCAGTTGTCGGTGTCCTTGAGGGGTTCTAACAACTCAGAACCCGTTGGAAAAATGGAATCGGCAAGAATATTAGTTGATGAAGAACTCATAAGAAGTTATGTTGCTCGTGATAATCTCGAGATACCAGGGGGTAATACTCGACGACAGATCAAAGTAGAGGTTAGATTGGGTTTTGCTCTGCAGAAGTCAAGTGCTTAAACTTGCACGAGAAATGGTGTTTAAAGGAGAACGTGGTCGGAACCACGATTGCAAAAGGCTAGATCCCATATATAAGATGAACTTATACCAAGGGAATAATTAATTTAAGAAAAGCTTTAATGATAAGATCTACATCGTGTCCACGGGCATGAACGCAAAGTTCAAGGTCGACTCCCACTTCTTCAATGCATAACCTTTCATTCACTTCTCACGTTTGATGAAGTTGTAGTGTTGAAAATTTTTATCTGGCAAAATACCAAAAGAGTATGACTCATGAAAACTTTCGAGTTCACACATATTATGAAAGGCATAGGTTCAACCCATCGGGGCATCGTGGAAACATATACCACAAGCTTCAGGGGTAAATAACTCAAGCTCGATAGTAGAGCATGGGTGTCAAAACGAGAGGATACAATTTACTAAAGGCATTATGTATCAGGGGAAGAAGTCACAAGGTGATTAAATATGAGGGCACTGTCGGATAATAATCTAACAAAGGATTTGGTGGTTCACAAGGGATTAGATGTGAGCATCGATACTCAACTAGAGGAAGAAAGAATGCAAGGGGATCAGATTATAGAATCAACTGGCTAACTCAAAGCTCAAATGCAAAGGAATTATGATTTCCAAATCAAGGGATCAGAAGCAAACGCTCTGATTAAGGATGGATAAGGTGAATAGCCTTAGGGGTATAATCGATGGCAATTTGATTGGTCGATACCAACTCATGTTTAAAATGACGTCTGAGCCAGAAGGAAGAATTCTAGGATCTGATTGAGGACTGCGAGAATTCGCAACATATTGAATCAACGGACTCAAAATGATAATGACAAGAGATGCCAATAAGATTACGAGACTTAAGATTAATCGTAATGCAAGTAAGCAAGAATTTCAACAGCAAAAAGGCTCCTGAAGATTTTCGGAAGATCGAATGATATTTTGAACCCTTTTGTGAAATACTTGAATCAACTGGGGATGAGCGGATACTCGGTAAGTGCGAGGATTATCCGTAGGTGTATCCGGGTGACAAAGAACAGCAAGGTAGTAAGCTCAAAGGATTCTCGGAACAACAGAGAGAATTTCGGGGTATCTTGTAATAACAAGATTAACTGGGAAACATTGTATGAATGGCGAGTATACGTGGTTATCCATAGGAGTTTATCGATGAAAGGGAATTGCAAAAGCGATGAACACAAGTTCTCAAGTTATCAGCGGAGAGTATCTTCAGGGTCTTCACGTGCAGCAGACGATCATCAGTAATAAGGGGCTCTCCGGGTGAAAGTGATAACGAGATCCTAATGTTAGATTTAGCAAAATTCATTTAACCCGAATAGGAGAGAGATCAGAGTCCCAGAGTAAAGGTCGAGGAATAAAAGATCCTACTACCACCCAATGGCGACGTGGGCCTGTAAGACACACAGCCATGTTAGTAAATGTTTTTCAATGACTAGACTCGACTTCGGCCAAGGAGTTTGGAAGGGGGGATTCCTACAGGCAGTCGGCTCTGATACCAACTTGTGACGCCCCCGATTCGACCGTACGCTAATCATGCACGCAAATGTGTACGATCAAGATCAGGGACTCACGGGAAGATATCACAACACAACTCTACAACATAATTAAGTCATACAAGCATCATAATACAAGCCAGGGGCCTCGAGGGCTCGAATACAAGTGCTCGATCATAGACGAGTCAGCGGAAGCAACAATATCTGAGTACAGACATAAGTTAAACAATTTTGCCTTAAGAAGGCTAGCACAAACTGGGATACAGATCGAAAGAGGCGCAGGCCTCCTGCCTGGGATCCTCCGAACTACTCCTGGTCGTCGTCAGCGGGCTGCACGTAGTAGTAGGCACCTCCACTATAGTAGGAGTCGTCGTCGACGATGGCGTCTGGCTCCTGGGCTCCGGCATCTGGTTGCGACAACCGGGTATGAAGGAATGGGGAAAAGAGGGAGAAAAGCAACCGTGAGTACTCATCCAAAGTACTCGCAAGCAAGGAGCTACACTACATATGCATCGGTATATGTGTAAAGGGCCATATCAGTGGACTGAACTCCAGAATACCAGAATAAGAGGGGGATAGCTAATCCTGTCGAAGACTACGCTTCTGGCAGCCTCCATCTTGCAGCATGTAGAAGAGAGTAGATTGAAGTCCTCCAAGTAGCATCGTATAGCATAATCCTACCCGGCGATCCCCTCCTCGTCGCCCTGTTAGAGAGCGATGACCGGGTTATATCTGGCACTTGGAAGGGTGTGTTTTATTAAGTATCCGGTTCTAGTTGTCATAAGGTCAAGGTACAACTCCGGGTCGTCCTTTTACCGAGGGACACGGCTATTCGAATAGATAATCTTCCCCGCAGGGGTGCACCACATAACCCAACACGCTCGATCCCATTTGGCCGGACACACTTTTCTGGGTCATGCCCGGCCTTGGAAGATCAACACGTCGTAGCCCCACCTAGGCTCAACAGAGAGGTCAACACGCCGGTCTAAATCCTATGCGCGCAGGGGTCTGGGCCCATCGCCCATTGCACACCTGCACGTTGCGAGGGCAGCCGGAAGCAGACCTAGCGTAGCAGGCGTTCCAGTCCAATCCGGCGCGCGCCGCTCTGTCGCTGACGTCAAGAAGAGCTTCAGCTGATACCACGACGTCGAGTGCCCATAACTGTTCCCGCGTAGCTGGTTAGTGCGTATATACCAAATGGCCAGACTCAGATCAAATACCAAGAACTGGTTAAGCGTGTTAAGTATCCGTGAACGCCGACCAGGGCCAGGCCCACCTCTCTCCTAGGTGGTCTCAACCTGCCCTGTCGCTCCTCCACAAAGTAACAGTCGGGGGCCGTCAGGAACCCAGGCCCACCTCTACCAGGATGGAGCCACCTGCCCTTCAGCCCCCTCATCAGAATCACTTGCGGGTACTCAACGAGCCGACCCGACTTTAGTCACCACATGTATCATGTATAAAGTACATAGTATATACCCATGATCACCTCCCGAAGTGATCACGACCCAGTAGTATAGCATGGCAGACGGACAAGAGTGTAGGGCCACTGATGGAACACTAGCATCCTATACTAAGCAGTAGGATAGTTGGTAAGGGTAACAACTGTAGCAACAATGGCAGGCTATGCATCATGATAGGATTAACGAAAAGCAGTAACATGCTACACTACTCTAATGCAAGCAGTATAGAGAAGAATAGGCGATATCTGGTGATCAGGGGGGGCTTGCCTGGTTGCCCTGGCAAGTAGGAGGGGTCGTCAACACCGTAGTCGAACTGGGGGTCGCCGGCAGTCTCAGGGTCTACCGGAAAGAAGTAATGGAGGGGGAACATAATAAATAACAGAGCAACCAAAGCAACACAAAGCATAACATGGTGATACGCAGTGCTAGGGGTGACCTAACGCAGTAGGAGGTGATACCGGCGAATGGGGGGGGGATATCCGGGGAAGTATCCACGGTGTTTCGCGTTTCCGAACAGATGAACTGGAGGGGAAAGTTGCGTGTTCGCTATGCTAGGGATGCATGGCGGACGAACGGGCTGCGTATTCGGATTCGTCTCGTCGTTCTGAGCAACTTTCATGTACAAAGTTTTTCCATCCGAGCTACGGTTTATTTTATATTATTTTCCAAAGTTTTAATAATATTCTGGAGTTATTATTTATTTGAAATTAAATAGCTAAATGCTAGGTGCACCTAGCTCTGCGTACACAGAAGTGTACCAGAGGCTGACAGGTGGACCAGGGGGTCCCTGTTGACCAGTCAACGTTTGACTGGTCAACAGGGGCTGGGGCCCCCTGTCATTGACTGTTACACCAACTAACTAATTAATTTAGTCTAACTAGGTTATTAGGCTAATAGATTTTAATTAGTTTAATTAAACCTAATTAATTAATTAATTAATTCATTCATCAATTCATATTTTTATTTATTTATTTATTTCTAAATCTTTTTTTATCCTCTTTTTTTTACGTTCTGGGGTGGGGTCCGTTTGGCAGTGGCACAGAGGCCTTAACGGGGCGGGCGCTGGGTGCGGGCGCCCGAAGGGACGAACCCAGGCGCGCGGGCGAAGGCCGCCGAGGCGCGGAGAGGCCCCGGCCAGGGCAAGCGCGGGAGGCGCGGCATGGAGGAGGGCCGCGGGCGGCAGTAGGTGATGAGGAGCAGCAGGGCAAGGCCGCAAGCGTGGCCGGCAGTGGGCAGCATCGCCGGCAGGGGCGGGCGCACGCACGGGGCGCAACCCGGGCACAGCCGGTGCACGACAAGCTGGACCACAGGCGCATGGGGCGCATCAACCGCCGCGGCGACCTTGATGAGGGCGCACGGCGACTGCGGCTTCGGTCAGAAGAATGGGCGGCGTGGACGACGGCCTACGGCAGAAATCGAGGGAAGGGAGAGGGGGAGCAGCCGCGGGAGCTCACAGGGGAGGTCGGGACGACTCGGGGAGGTGCAGGGGGCGGCGAGGGTTGAGGAGGCCGGCGGGGAGGAGGACGAGGATGGGGCGTCAGCGTCGCGGCGTCGGGGAGGCGGAGTCAAGGTAGCTTCGGGCGAGGTCCAACAATGGCGAGCGGCGAGGCGACTGCGTCAGGGGCAGGCGCAGGGACGGGGTGCGCCGTGCGGGAGGAGACGGAGAGGCGGGCACAGATGAGGTGGCGAGGGGCGACGGCGAGGTGGTCGGGGCTCGCTGCCCCGATCTCGATCCAGACGGGATCGGGTGAGGGAGGGGGAGTGGGGAACGAGGAGGGGTCGGGGTCGTGCGGGTTCGTGGCTAGGGTTTCGTGGAGTGGGGGGATAAGGAGTCCCGGCTGGGCCTGATGGTTTGGCCCAGTTGGGCCTGTGGTCTGCTGGGCCAGAGCCCAGTGGGGGGGTTTACTTTCTCTTTTTTTAGCTTTGTTTTCTGTTTTCTTTTCTTTATCTATTTTCTTTTCTATTTTATTCTTTTAATTTCTGTTTTATAAAATATAAATACAACTCCTAAATTAATGTTATAATTTATTCTACTGCCCCAAAAAGTTTGACACCTAATTAAAATAGTTTGCATTATTATTATTTTTTAAAGGCATTTAATTAATTGTCATAGCTGCTGTTTTAATTACTTTAGAGCCTTTAAACATTTTATAAAAGTGTGGTTTCTCCACAATAATTACCTATGCATTATTTGGCAACACCCCGACATTTTAGTTTTAATATTTGAAAATCTTTACCATTTGACTTTATTTTAAGTTTGAATTTCGAATCGATTTTGAACTAACCCGAGAATAACAACAGTAACCGTGGTGACGTGGCATCATTAACGTGGGATTACTGTAGCCTAATTATCCGGGCGTCACATAAGCGACATCTCGCCCACCTGAGGTATAACTTCTTGTACTGGTCCAGCTCCCCAGGTCGCTGCATGCGGGTTTTCTTCTATGCGACTACTCCCCAGCTCCCCATGTATAGTAGCTAGGGTTCGTCGGCTGGTCCAACGTCACCTACTATTATAGAGGAAATGCCACTCGAAAAGTTGTCCTTATTTATGCCTCGGTGGAGGTATACATGTTGTTTCGACAAAAAGTACATGTGCGATCATTGTCCATATGCTCCTATTGCTGCTGCTAATCTAATACTACCACTGGTTAAATGAAGAAATGTTTTTTTCTCGGGTATCCTGGTTTAGTTCCCATCAAGATAATCATGATGCTTTTGTTTGTTGGTGTACTTTTCATAATTCTTATTAACAATTGAGATGTCTATGTTAATCTTGTAAAACAAAGTAACAACACTATATCCCTTTTTTATATTTTTGGAAACAGCGATGCGTATCTGCATACCCGGGCATGTCTTCCTCAAATTTAGTGAAACTGCACAAAATTGGCTGGCCATTGTTGTTCCGCCTCACTGTCCTCTGCCACGTGGTTCTTCCTTCCTCGAGCTTGACTACTGAGAAGAAACAGACCACAGTGAGGATTTGTTGAACTTCATAGGTGCCTCACCCAAACTTGATGCCAAATGGATGATGCATCACCACGATGACCTATCGATGCTCATGGTTGCGTCGGCTGGTGAAGCTGATCGATTTTCAATGAAAAACAAGCTGTCTTCCATCAGTGCTCTTTGCTTGTTACCCACAAAGATGATATCCTTCGTCAGTTCACCTTGGTTGCGTTGGAGACCCAGTCGTCTTTCACGTTGGTGCAATTTTATCACACAATTGGCTATGAACCAAATGTTTCCTCGAAGAAGGATCAACATTGGTACAAAGAGCATAAGTTTTGTATTGATTTCTAAGCCTTCTCAAAACTTTGTCTCCAGCTCCCCTGTAATTTTATTTGTCCAGCTATTAACTTTGATTAAAAAATGGTGTGGACTAAAAACTCGGATGGACGTAGTAGCCCTCCATTTTTATTTACTCCACATATTAGATTTGACTGAAGTCAAACTTTGTAAAGTTTGACCAAGTTTAGGCCGAACAGAACAAACCATAATTATTAGAGAGGGCAAACTGTACATACTCTCAAACCTTTCCGATAATTGAAATTAAAATTCTTTATTTGTACACACTCTCACATGTTTCCGATAATTTGGCGCATGTGTGGTTGTTCACTTAAGGGAGGGTAGTGTACCGCAAGTGAAGGATAGGAAGTGCGACCAGGACGTGTGGATCGTTAGTTCATCGGAAGTAGTCCCTCCGTTCCTAAATATTTGTCTTTCAAGTGGTTTGCAATGGACTACCACATACGGATGTATATAGACATTTTTACAGTGCAGATTCACTCATTTTGCTCCGTATGTAGTCATTTGTTGAAATCTCTAGAAAGACAAATATTTAGGAACAGAGGGAGTAGTAGTTTTCTTCACTGGTACGTTAAATAAAGAGTTTCGTTTCCTACTTACACAATTTAAAACAATTGTTATGGAGAGAATAAGAAAACCACTCCACTATATATTAGTCATATACACGAGTACTATATGGACGCAACTTCATTGACTTTAGTGCACGTGCCTTTGGGTTTATGACAGGTGGGCCCAAAATGTGCCTGGCCCACCTGTCATACAGCCAAAAGCAGGTGCAGTTAAGGCACCGGAGCTCAGTCCGTACTACAATATATATATAAGCTGGAGCCTCAGCACTTGTTCGCTAGGGTTTGCACTCTCCACACTCTCGCCGCACTACATATATATACACGCTGGAGGCTCAGCGTTCCTTTGCTAGGGTTTGCTATATTCACTGTCTCTCACCCTCTTCACCAGATCTAAACAAGAGTGCGTTGTGGCCTCTGTCTCTCTCACCCCCCTCACCGCTGGCGAAGGAGGCATCCGGATCCCGTCGCGCCGGGAAGGGGAGGAGGTGCAGAGTTCACTCTATCGCCTTCGACGAGGGGGGCAATCCACTACAGGCTGCGCTTTTCTCATCACCTAGTGCCAATGCGGGAGGGCCACACCGACCCCTTCTTCCTCGCTGCCGTACGTAGTGTGGGCAGATCCGACATCCCGACGACCCTTAGGTATAAGTTTCTTTGAAACCGTCATTGGTCTAGCTGCATGCTGATCTTTTTCGATTCTGTAGTCGAATCTAGGTCTTGGTTCAAAGAGGAAAGAAGGGTGCGGTGGGGTGGAGCATGAATCTAGGACGTGGTTCAATGAGGAAAGGAGGGAGGGAATGTTGTATAGACTAGCTATCCAGCCGCTTTGTTGGTCGAAAAGCGAAAAAGGGGGTAACCCAGTACACACATCTGTAAGGAACCGAACTCTTTGTTGAAAAGGGAAAGAAACTAGGGGGTCGGGTAGTTTGTGCCGGACTAGATTTGCTGCCCTCACATCGGAAAAAGTTTCAAATAGAACAAATATGGGACCAATGCAGATATGCTGCTTGGCTACATACTCTGCATCACCCATTTATACGTGTGGACGCACATGGTGCTGGATGTCCCATGTCCCATCCACATGATCGTGTAGTGTGTTTTGAGATGTTGTGCTACTTGTATTGGTAATGTTTTAAATAAATGTTGAATTGAAGCTATTGTATTTTAAGCAATGCCACTCTCAGAATTAACTACTGAACTATTTTAAGAGAATTTCTCTGTTAATATGAATCAATGCAACCGTTTTGGAAATGCTACTGTCCTATACTTTGTTTTCCATCAAGATAAGGTAGATGCTTCTTTTTGTGGCCGCATGTTTCATCCTCCTTTATTGCCAGTAATTGTTTCCTTTTTTGCCTCTGTTAAATCAGGGATATCTATTCAACTTGTTGCTATAGCAAACTTAAATGTCACACCGGCGACTTTACTTGATTTCAGAGTAACTGCACAAAACGAGATTGGATTTCCTATTCGTGTTGCCAGATTCGTACATGATCTTGTGTACGTCATGACAGGTTGGTACTTGCCTTCATCCACATGATCGTGCAGTGTGTTTTGAGATGATGTGCTACTTCTATTGGTACTGTTTTAAATAAATGTTGAATTGAAGCTATTGTATTGCTGTCTTTTCCCATTAAGTAAGTAAAAAAAATGGGACCAACCCAGACATTATGCTTGTTGCTTTGTTACAACAAACTCTGCATCACCCCCTTTATACGTAGATGAAAGCACATGTTGTTGTTGCGCCCACTCTCCCCTGGTACTGTTTATGCTTTTTGTTAATCTAATGCCGCTGGTAAAATTAAGCAATGCCACTCTCAGAATTAACTACTGAATCTTATTTCAAAACTGCAACACTTGTTAGGGATTGGTGGGATTACCATCTTTGTGGCCGCATGTTTCATCCTCCTTTATTGGCCAGTAATTGATTCCTTTTTGCCTTTGTTAAAATAGGGATATCTATTCAACTTGTTGCTATTGCGACATTTTGCTTCGCTTAATTTTGGTGGAACTGCACAAAATGAGACCGGATTTCCATATATGTGTTGAGATCTCTCTGAGGTCTTCCTCACGAGTTATTTCAAATCTTGGTCTTGAAAGGCCAGTACCGACTTTCCTCAGAATTAACTACTAAATCTTAGTTCAAAACTGCAACACTCGTTAGGGATCGGCCGGAGTACCATTTCTATTAGGGATCGGCCGGAGTACATGTTTAATAAATGTATTGTTCAGACAATGTCTCTATTATTATATATCAGTTACAGTGCTTTACAAATGGTACTATCCTGGTTTGTAGTTCTTTCTACATGTTTAACCAAGTTATTGTTAAGATAATGTCTCAGTTAAAATGAATCAGTCGCATTGTTTTAGGAATGATACTTTTCTGCTTTGTCGTTCTTTATACATGTTGAAACAAGGCATTGTTAAGAAAATGTCTCAGTTAATATGAATGAATCACACTGATTGAGAATTGCTACTCTCCTACTTTGTTTCCCATTAAGATAATGTAGATCAATAGATGTTTTTCTTCTGGGAGTACAAGTCATCAACCGTTATTTCTCAGTAATTGTTTCCTTTGTACCTTTTGTTGCTTACAGGGATATCAAAATTAAAGCTCGGTTTTATTCCAACTTTGATTTTAGTTGAACTGCACAAAAGGAGCAAATGTGTCTAAGGCAAACTGCTGCATTAGTGGGTCCAGTTGGTCTTACCACTTTGCAGAGAGAAGTAGTCACTGTTTGCGCTACATTACACAAGGAATGATCGAGAAGCTTTACAGAGTATTAGTAGACGCTGCTGACATGACTAGTCTGCAGAGAGCATAGGAAACTCTACAACACGTGGAGTGCATTGGGCAAAAAGTGCCCAAACAAGTACAGGAAGCCAGGATAGGACTCCAAATCTATCAATGTCATTCTAAGCAACAATGATGGGGCGTCTGGGTATGGTAACCTGTTTACCGTACTTTCAGTTTGTTAGTCCACCGATTGGTGGGTTGACATTGGGGCCAATATTCATGTGTGTGCTGCTGCGTCTTTGTTTTCTTGCAGCATATAAATACGATATCCACAGGGATGCTCAGCTTGATTTTAGAGGAACTGCACAAAATGTCCAGATGGTTTGTGTCCTCCATAATACTTCATCATGCACAATGCATCGAATGGTTCTCTAATCATTCGTCGTCACCTTGAGCCATCGGACTATATGTTTGAATGGTGTTGCCAGCGTCGGCCATTAAGAAGGGTAAGAAGAAAGACAAAAAGAGAGATGGCTGCTTTACTTGTGGTTCAGAGGAACACTGGGCAAACAAGTGTCCAAACAAGTACCAAGAAGCCAGGACAGGACTCCAAGTCTATCAATGTCACTCTAAGCAACAATGATGGGGCATCTGGGTATGGTAATCTGTTTACCGTAGTTTCAGTTTATTAGTCCACCGGTTGGTGGGTTGACACTGGGGCCAATTTTCATGTGTGTGCTGATGTGTCTTTGTTTTCTGGCAGCATATAAATACGAAATCCACAAAATGTTCAGATGGTTCGTGTCCTCCAGAATAATACTTCATCATGCACAATACATCGAATGGTTCTCTAATCATTCATCGTCACCTTGAGCCACTGGACTATCAGATGACAAACTGATGACAAACCCTGCCCGTTCCACAATCATAGGCATTACATATTTTGAATGGGAAAAGCTTGTCAAAGTTGACATTAGTTTTATATATTGGAATTGGAAAACCTTGTCAATTTTTGCTCATTGATGTTAGCCAGAAGACATGCATTTGATATTTTTGAGTGGGACGCCCTTTGCTGTGAGCAACGTCGATCGTTTTTTCCTATTCCTGTCTTCAGTTCAGAAGTAAATACTTACTGTGCTGAGATGCATAGTCACATGAATGTTGACTTATGTAAGATATTTTAAGACATTGTTCTGAATATTGTCTATGTAATGCCAGGTCTTGTGTTTGATTGCAAAGTTGAGCTTGGAATGCTGTGGCATGCGGCATCACGAGCTGTTCACCGTGCCTCCTGAGAATAATGCTTCGTATTGTTTTGCATGTCGATCTAATGCCAGTGATTTGCTTATTAGGAAGATCAGCCTCTTCTGTTGTTTCCGTGCTTAAGAAGTTCATAGTCTTATGTTTCATTCATAGCTTATACGACAAGTCAGGTTGTCGAATGTGCGGTTTCGGCAAACCCTTAAGGTTCGAACTCTCGGGTGCGCGCGAAGTCTTTCCCTCCTACCGATCTACGCCCTAGCTCACTAAGATCTCACGAACGAACTCGACAAACTCGGAACATAGAAAGACACGAGATTTATACTGGTTCGGGCCACCGTTGTGGTGTAATACCCTACTCCAGTGTGGTGGTGGTGGATTGCCTCTTGGGCTGATGATGAACAGTACAAGGGGAAGAACAACCTCCTGAGGATGAGGTGTTCTTGTGTTCGACGAACTTGTGTGGGTGAGGACTCGGTGGGTTCGAGACCTGAGGAACTTGCCCTTTCTACTATGGTGGCTAGCTCTACTTATATAGGCCCTGGTCCTCTCCCCAAATATTGAGCGGGAAGGGAGCCAACAACGGCGGGCAAATTTGAAGGGGGACAGCCAGTACAAGCTATCCTGACAAAAGCGGTCTTCGCCTGCAAAAGGCTCTGGTGGTGACGCCGTATTGGGCTCCAGACCTCCGTCATGCCGTCCTTCTGGTCTTGGTCTCATTGCACCGATATGGCAACGTTTGCCTGATGCCTCGGTACTCCTCGCCTGCGCCTGCCTCCTTAGCACCAAAGAGGAAACAAGGACGCTGCGCGCGCTGGCGCCCGCCTGGCACCCGCTTGGTGCCGATCGTCATGGCTCACGTCACGAGAGCCTCGTGAGGTTTGCGCTGCCTTGATATCTCCGCTCCTCGTGAGCCTGCCTGACTAGGCCACTCCTGAGGAGGTCTTGCGTCGTCTGCCTCGCGAGGCTTGGCCCCTCGTGAGGGTCTTGCATGCTTTGTTGACGAAGATGGGCTCCACGGACCGCTGGCTTAGCCACGCCATGGATCGCAGGCAGGCAAGTCTGGGGACTCCCGTTCCCAGAACACCGACAGTAGCCCCAGGGCCCAAGGTGCGCTTGGGCTTGGCTTCACGGCGAAGCCAAGGGTCAAGTACGGAGCGCCGCGGGCCCCAAAAGCCCGCGGCCTCGGTTGACGCGTGGTGGTTGATTGGACGTGGGCGTCTCCGCTTCCCCACGCTGCCTCGGCAACTGCTTGACCTGACAAAAGGCTGGCGTAGGCAATACTTGCCTTCATTGCCTCTTCCTCGCCTCGCTCCAGATCCCCTTTCTCGCTCCTCGCCACTGCTACCTCCAGATCCGTTCCAATCTCATCCTGCATCTGTGATGCATGGCGCCGCGCAAAGTCAGCACTTCCTCAGCACCGGCTTGGTATGAGCCGGCCCTTGAGGCGCCCACCGTCACGGAGAAGAGCCTCGCCTCCATGCGCCTGCTGACAGCGGGTGAGAGCAATGAGTGGGGGGAGACCGAGCTCTGGCTTGCCTCCGACGTGCCGGAGCCTGAGGAAAGCACCTTCTTCCCTTTCTTCTCGAGCAGTGTTGCTGTCGGTGTGGAACGACACCTATGGGATCACAAGAATCCCTACTACGGTTGCCAGGGCGCGGGGTTGCGAGAAGAGCAGGATTAGTAACCAGCACAAGGATCGTTTACCCAGGTTCGGGCTGCGAGGATGCGTAAAACCCTACTCCTCCTTTGGTGGGTGTATTTCAGAGAGTTCTTGAGCTCTCGAACTAGCTGTGGTGAGTGCGTGGTTCCAAAGAGCCGAATCCTTCTCCAGTATGCCATGGGCTTCCTTTTATAGTCGAAAGGGGTCGCCAGAGTGGCACACGGGAGGTGGAAAAGGCGCATAGTGCTATGAGCTTATCGCTCGTATTACAGGACAAGACACATTTAATGCGTAGCTTAGGTGTCCCCTTGCTTTATTGGGGACGGGGGCGAGGCCCGTCCCGTCCGTCGCTGGTCCTCCTCGCTTCGACACGCGCCCTGGCCAACAATGCGTGCGGCGCCATGTAGGCGGGCAGGCAGCTGAGGTGGCGCGGTGGTAGGGTCTTTACGAAGATCTGCATGCCGCCACGCAGGCGCCTGGTGAGTTGGCCTGGGAGCTACATGTTGCCACGCAGGTGCCCGCCCAGCTGGTTTGGGCTGGCAGCTGCATGCGGAGGGCGGTGGAAACTTAGTTGGCGCGGGCCTGACGGCGGCCCTGCTGGCGTCCTTGGTGAGAGCCTTGCCGGGTGGCTCGGCAAGGGTCTTGCCGTGTGGCACGGAAATGGTCTTGCCATGGCGCGCTGTCGTCCCCGGCAAGGACCTTGCCGGGGGTGTGGTGGCCTTCCTCGGCAAGGATCTTGCCGAGGATCATCGTCTTCTAATCCTCATCTGATCTTGAGTGTTCCCTCTCTTCACAAAGATCTGCATGCCACCATGGAGGTGCCTCCCGAACCCTGGCCCAACGTGATGTTGGAGACCATGGGCTCAAGGGTGGCTCGCTCTCTTGGTGTGGGGCGAGCTGCCCCGGCAAGGGTCTTGCCGGGGGAACCTGCTCCGTCCCTCTGCTCTTTGTGGCCTTGGCCATGGCGTTGCCCTGATTATCTTGGGCTTTGGTCTTACCTTGGCTCACCTCCCCTATTCTGCTTGGTGTGACCGTGGGCCCGGCTCTGACTGCCCGTGCACAGGTAAAGGGGTACAAAAGTGTGCCCCTCTTTTTGTACACCAACAGTTGCCGTCGGGTTGGTTCCTCCCTTCTCCGATTTATTTTATGAAGTCCTCGACCACTACGGGCTGCAGGCGTTGCATCTCCATCCCAACTTTATCCTCCTCCTGTCCATCTTTGCCTACTACTGTGAGGCGTACCTGGGCGTGATGCCATCCATGGCGCTCCTGCGCCATTTCTACTTCCTCCGTGTCAGCAAGGGTCACATCTCCGGATGCGCTAATTTCATCGCATCCGGCAAGGCCAACTCGATCTCGAGCACCGGGAAGAGGGACAACAACATTCGATCCCAATGGGTCATGATGGATGCCAAGCGTGCCGATCCGCGTCTGGTGTTGCCAACAGTGGCGCCCTCTTCCAACGGGGGGTGGCCCAAGGCGGAGCTTGCTGATGAGCGGGCATCGTTAGTGTTGGGGCAGATGATGACTGACCTGAAGCCGGGCAACGCGAGGGCGGCTAAGGTGACGGTGGTCATGCTCCTGAGGGAGTTCTTGACGTTGTGAGTTGCCCCGCTCCAGGCGCGCGCGCCCCCTGTGGGAGCTTGAAGAAGAGGGAAACAAGACCCGCCTGAGCCCAGGGGCCTTGCCTGACGATGAATTGGCCGCTGTCATGCGTCTCATAGTTGGGGACAACCAGGAGTACCCGCCAAGCGCCTTCGCTCCCCTGTTCCAACGCAGGGACCGGGAGGAATTCGTCGCCTCCAGGCCGACCTTTGACGCGCGCGGCCTGGTGCCACCGGCACTCGCAGGAGCTCCTGCAGCACCGAAGTCGGTGGAGGTGTCCTCTGACGTGTCCCGTGGAGGGGAGGAGGACGAGGTGGACTCGGAGAAGACTCTTGAAGAGGTGGGGGAGACTTCGCCTCTGAACAATGCCGAGATCCTCCGTGCCCTTCCTGACGATGCCGAGGCCGACGCCCGCTAGGAGGAGAGGTAGCAGCCGATCATCCCGACGAGGGGTAGGTCGTTGCTGGTGCCTCGCGATGCCGCCTCCGTCCTAACACCTCCTGGGGCTGTCTCCGGCCCTGCCTCCACACCACCTTCCGCCGCCGGAGCCCGCACGCCTGCTCCTCAGGTCCCGATGCTGTCAGGCTTCAAACTCCCCAAGCGGAAGTATGTCGTGGTGGATCGGTAAGTGTCTTAAGCTTCGCCTTGTCCCTGTTTGTACTCGTCATTTCCTGATGCTCGCCCTTGGTTGATCAGGCCGACGCCTTCGGCGAAGAAGAGGAAGGAGGAGGCGGCGGTCGTGCCTCCCTTCGCAGAGAAAGGAGGCAGCAGCGCCCGCATCTCCCCAACTCGGTCGTCCTCGCGGGGCCAAGAGGAACATTACCGTGTGGGATCAGCCCCCATGGCCCCGCCGGCTCCGGAAGTGCCGGCGCCTGGCGCGGCTGATGAGGTCCCAGCTGCTCTGGAACCCGCGATCTCCCAGGCCCTGGTGATGATGTCGCCTCCTCCCACTGCTGCACCTCCACTCCCTGGTTCTTCTGCTCCTGCTGCTGTTCTGGAACATGCTCTTTCAAAGATGACCCAGCTGCAGGCGGATCTCCTGGGCGCGGACCCACGCCTGGTAGCCGGGCGCCTGGAGCTGGCCTCTGGCTGGCTTCACTCCGACCTGCCGGTTCGTGCGGCGCTGGGCCAGGCCGCTGCGGCTTCCGACAAGGAGAAGCAAAGTGCCGCCAACGCTGCAACCGATCGTGAGACTGCACTGAAAGACGTCGAGGGTGCCCGTGACCGCTGCCAAGTGCTGGAGGACGAGATGCAGAGCCTGCGTGATAAGCACGCCGAAGAAGCACGCTGCCGCCAAGCGAAGCAGTAGGAGATGAAGGCCCGGGAGGACGCCGTCAAGAACTGTGATGCTGAGCTGGAGGAGTTGGGGAAGACGCAGGCCGCCGAGCGCAACCGGTTGGAAGAGTAGGAGCGGAAGATGGAGGTGAAGGAGGCCGATCTTGATGCCAAGGCGCGAGTCCTGGCCGAAGACCGCGTAGCCTTTGCCGATCTCGAGAAGAGATCTTGCAAGGCACTGAAGACGCTCTACGAGCATGGCCTGGAGAAGTCGCTGGCCACCGATGAGGACGGCCCCGCCCGGTTGCTTCCTCTCTTGGTGAAGGCGCTCGAGGAAGTCGTTGACGGCGTCGGTCCTATGGCGGAGGCAGAGGCTCGCGTCCTATCTTCAGCTGCATTGACCCGCGTTCTCAGCCACTTGCACCTTCGCGACCCCAACGCTCGCCTTGAGGAGCTGCTGGAGCCCGTGGCTGAGGATGACTGTGAGGCCGCCGCCGCAGCTATGCAAGGTCAGGTGGAGGCCCTGCTGGAGAAGTTCCGCGGCTTTGCCTCCTCACCCTTGTCTGGCGATGCTGCCGACCCTGTGGCTGGTGGTGCAGGTGAAGGCGTCGCTACCCGGGATGGAGCACCTTCTGCAGGCGATAGCGGTGTCCAGGGGTGACCTGCAGCTAGTTTCCTGTTTTGTTCCTACACCGTGCATTAGGCCTCGTGAAGGCATTTTTAGACTTTTCATTTGATATTGTGAGGACAATATGTTTGTAATATTTGCTTCGAGATTTGGCGATTTTCTTCCTATCTGCTTTGTGTTCTGCATCGGCAGAGCCCGGCCCCGCGCATACCTCAACCGCCATTGGGCCGACCGGAGACCAGGACGGACCAAGGAGTGAGGGGCTACGTGACCAGTTAGGCTCCCGAGTCACGATGCTCAGGAGTCCCCCTTGACGCGCAAACAGCTTATAGGGAGAGTGCGCGAGGATAGATTAATGTTCTATGTCGGCAGGGCCCGGCCCCGCGCATACCTCAACCACCATTGGGCTGACCGGAGACCAGGACGGACCAAGGAGTGAGGGGCTACGTGAACAGTTAGGCTCCTGAGTCGCGATGCTCAGGAGTCCCCCTTGACGTGCAAACAATTTCCATACCTGCCCTCGCCGAGGCCTCGGGAGGGGCACGCGACGCCCAGGTCCGGGAGACCTGGTTGGGTGGCGTGCGCTTGGGCGTGACCCGAGCACAGCCCCCGTGCCCAGCCCCCTCGCGCGGCTCTCCCGAGGGGAGGCATTGCGATGAGGCTGGACGCTGAGCTCTGGGCTCCCTGAGGTTGGTACGACCGTGGGGCCCCCCTCAGTTGTTTATCACCAGCACGGAGCATAGTGCTTTCGC
Organism: Triticum aestivum; assembly: GCF_018294505.1. NCBI lineage: Eukaryota > Viridiplantae > Streptophyta > Magnoliopsida > Poales > Poaceae > Triticum > Triticum aestivum. Next base: position 121,687,237 of record NC_057808.1, read on the forward strand.
TTGTGCACGGGCATAGCCGCTCCTCGGTAGTGTCGACGGCCAGCACGGAGCATGGTGCTTCCAATTTAGCGTGGGATGGGGGGGCCCTCCGGGAGGAGCCCCCGAGGCGTGTACAGCCCCGCCCTGATACGTGGCTTGCACGGCAGGGCTGCGAGGTGTATCTGGGCACTCGTGAGCCACCGCGGGACTCACGAGGCCCTACCTCAAGGCGGGTTGCGCCTGGTCTTGAGTCTTGGTGACTGTATGTTCCTGCAAGGCAGTTAGGTGCAAGCACACTACGTCCTCAGGTCCCGGCCCTCGAGCGAGCTCAGCCGCCGCTGGTATGCCAGGTCACGATGTCGTGGTCAAGGCCAGGGGGTGAGGGCTGGAGAGCCAGTATGAGCTCCTCAGTCACGATGCTCTGGAGCCCCCCTTTTAACGCGCAAGCGAATTGCACAGGGTGAACGGACCCGCGGCGGGTGGCGATCGAGCAGGCGATAGCCGTAGGCAAGTTAAGCATGGAAGGCAAATCAACTTGGGTAAATGTAGGAAGATACATGCCACTGGGTCCGGCCCGAGCGGCTTGGGGATGATGCAGCCCGAGGGGCACCCCCAGCAGTGTAAGCTAAAGACATAAGCAAAAGGGATACATGCCACAGGGACGGACCCATGCGGCCTGGGAATAATGCAGCCCGAGGGGCGCTTCCAGCTAAACGAGCTTGGAAAGTGTCACCTGGTTCTGTAGACGAAGTAGAGTTGGTGCAGCTGAAGGCGTGCGTCGAAGGGATGACTCTTCACGAGCCACCGGGGCCCTGAGCCTCGGGAGGCTCTGGGGGCTCGAGAGGTTCCCTGAAGACCGTCTCCATCTCTTCCAGGACGGCGTGGTACCTGGCCTCCTGAGCCACCAGGACACGCCGCATGTTGCGCTGATAGGCTGACGCCACGCTTGGCAAGCCGAAGGGCATGCGAACGTAGCTGTGTGGCGGGCCCTCACAATGGCCCACATGCGAAGGCCAGAAACGCTCCTGAGATGCGGCCTTGTTGAGCCCTGGGACATCGATGCAGACACGCAGCCCAGCATCCTCGCCTGTATGGGGAGCTGCGCCTCGTGATTGGCCGTCGCCGCGCATGGCTCTTGTGTCTTGCAGTTCCTGAGTGGTCTTGGCGATGAACTCCTGAGTGGTGGGCACTCCTTGCCCTGTGTTCTCCTGAGGGAAACGTGCCGCGAAGCACGCCTCCAAGTGGTGCCCAAACGCCTCCCTCGTGAGGTTGGCAAGGTCTGAGGCCCTCCAGAAGAGAGCCCCCGGGCCCTGCCCGAGGAGGGCGTCGGGCACGCCTTCCTATGCGATAGAGGGAGGCGCCCCTGGAGCGAGCGCTGATCCTGACGAGGCTCCAGCTGCGTCACCGCCCTCCTGAGATCCTGCTCGGTGCAGCTGCTTCTTCTTGGGGGCGGCCTCCGGAGGGCCCTCACTCCTGTTGTCGGGGTCGTTGATTGCTGTAGCTTGGATGGCGCGCTCGAGGGAGCACACCTCATCTCTTTCTTCACATGGGACCGTGATGACCCCGCCGCTTCCTGGCATCTTGAGTACGTTGTAGCCGTGATGGGTGACTGCCATGAACTTGGCCAGGGCTGGATACCCGAGGATGGCGTTGTACGGCAGGCGGATGTGCGCGACGTCAAAGTCGATGAGCTCGGTGCGGTAGTTCTTGCGCTCTCCGAAGGTGACAGGCAGGCGGACCTGCCCTATCGGTGTGGTGGAACCGTCGGTCACTCCTGAGAAAGGCTTGGTAGGCTGGAGCTGCTCATATGGCACTTGGAAGTTGTCGAACGTGTCGACGGACAGGACGTTGAGCCCTGCGCCACCGTCGATGAGGGTCTTGGTAACCTGCACATTGCTGATGATTGGGGAGCATAGCATCGGGAGAGCGCCAGCGGTGGCCGCGCACTTGAGCTGATCTGCCGAGTTGAAAGTGATGGCGCATTGGGACCACTTGAGCGGGCGCGTGGCCTCGAGCTTGGGGAGCACCGCGTTCACTTCTCGAGCAAACTGTTTGAAGATGCGCTGAGAGGCTGGGGCCTGGGCGCCGCCCAAGATGCGGGCGATCGCACGCGGCTCCTGGAAGCCCCCAGCCCCCTCGTCCTGATGGTGATAGTCATTCCTTCTCGGTGGCGGCAGCGGGGGAAGACCGGCGTTGCCTTGGGGGCGATCCTCACGAGGTTGGTCCCTCCAGGCACCCTCCCGAGGATGGTCCTACCAGCGGTCCTCACGAGGCCTGTCGCGCTACTCCTGGCGTGGGCCGCGGTCGTCCTAGCGTCCGCCTCCACGTCCTCCTCCATGGCCATAGCCCCGGTCGCTGCGCTCGGGGCGTCGACCGAAACGTCCTTCACGAATGGCCCTGAGCTCTTGACAGTCACTGGTGTTGTGGGTGTTCAAATTGTGGAAGGCGCAGAACGGTCGGCCATTCTTGGATGACTCGGGCTGATCTCTGCCCCGCTTGGTGTCGGGCTCTGCTGCTAGCACTATTGCTTCCTTGCGCTTCACATCCTTTGCCTTGGCCTTCTTCTCCTCTGTGCCCGCAGCTGGCAGCTCGAGGAGAGAGAGGCGCCCCTCCTCAGCTCTTGCGCACTTGGTCGCCAGGTTGAACAGCTCCTGAGATGTGCTCAGCTCCTGATGGATAGCGAGCTCTTCCTTCATCTTGATGTCACGGACGCCGTCCGAAAACGCGGAGATGATGGCCTCGTCCGTGACCTTGGGGATCTTGAGGCGAGTGTTGTTGAAGCGCTGGATGTACTTCTGGAGGGTCTCTCCTGGCTGTTGCTTGATGCGGCGCAGGTCACCCGCGGCCGGCGGGCGGTCGCGGGTGCCCTGGAAGTTGGCGACGAAGCGGTCGCGCATCTCGTCCCAGGAGGAGATCGAGCCGTGCTGCAGGTTCAGGAGCCAGGAGCGGGCACTATCCTTGAGAGCCATGGGAAACCAGTTCGCCGTGACTTTCTCATTGCCGTTGGCTGCTTCGATGCTCAGCTCATAGAGCTGCAGGAACTCCGCGGGATCGGCAGTGCCGTCGTAGCGGGGCGGCAGATCCGGCTTGAACTTGCCTGGCCAGGCGACACTACGCAGATCGGGGGTGAAGGCGCGGCAGCCGGCCGTGGTTGCCAGGGCCCGCTTTAGAGGTGGAGCTTGGCCTTGATGAGGTCCGCGCGGCGCCGCTGCGGGCGGTGCACGGTCTTGACGAGGCGGCGCGGGAAGCGCGGGTGCAGCTTCCCGCGGCCGTGGGATTTCTTGGCAGCTTCTCTCTTCGGGCGCGGGCACCGGGCGTGGTGGATCACGCCGCGGGGCTGCGCGCCTTGGTGCCAAGGCACTGTCTTGGGGCAGAGGTGGTGGAGGCGCGCCATGAGCCTCGTCGCCCATGGCTGGCAGAGGGTGAGGCAGAGAGAGGGACGGCGCCGGGGATCCCCCTGCGGCGCGGACAAGCTCGGCGACGCGGTCGAGCCACTCCTCATAGAGGTCGTCGACTGGGCGGTAGCGCAGGAGCTCGTTCGCCGCGAGGAGCGCGGCCCGCGCCTCCATGGGAGCGCGGCGAGCGTGAGACGAAGAACCGGCCGGGGTTAGCGACGGAGTGGCGGTGCGGCCGTCCTGCCGCACCGATGGATGTAGCAAGGACGCTTGCTGCTCGTTCCCCGCCGGGCCGGTGGCAGCGTTGGTGGCGGGGGACGGAGAACGACGAGGTGGCCCGCCGATGGGAGCTGTCTGAGCAACGCGGGCGGTGAGGGCAGCCCGACGCTCAGCTCGAGCACGGCGAGCGTCCGCCATGGAGACGACGGAGCGACGAATTGATGGAAGGGAAGCTACGGCGCACCCCTACCTGGCACGCCAAATGTCGGATGTGGGGTTCCGGAAAACCCTTAAGGTTCGAACTCTGGGGTGCGCGCAAAGTCTTTCCCTCCTACCGATCTACGCCCTAGCTCACTAAGATCTCGCGGACGAACTCGACGAACTCGGAACACAGAAAGACACGAGATTTATACTGGTTTGGGCCACCGTTGTGGTGTAATACCCTACTCCAGTGTGGTGGTGGTGGATTGCCTCTTGGGCTGATGATGAACAGTACAAGGGGAAGAACATCCTCCTGAGGTTGAGGTGTTCTTGTGCTCGACGAACTTGTGTGGGTGAGGACTCGGTGGGTTCAAGACCTGAGGAACTTGCCCTTTCTACTGTGGTGGCTAGCTCTACTTATATAGGCCCTGGTCCTCTCCCCAAATATTGAGCAGGAAGGGAGCCAACAACGGCGGGCAAGTTTGAAGGGGGACAGCCAGTACAAGCTATCCTGACAAAAGCGGTCTTCGCGTGCAAAAGGCTCAGGTGGTGACGCCGTCTTGGGCTCCACGATGACCTCTGTCCTGCCGTCCTTCTGGTCTTGGTCTCGTTGCACTGATATGGCAACCTTTGCCTGATGCCTCGGTACTCCTCGCCTGCGCCTGCCTCCTTAGCACCAAAAAGGAAACAAGGACGCTGCGCGCGCTGGCGCCCGCCTGGTGCCGATCGTCATGGCTCACGTCATGAGAGCCTCGTGAGGTTTGCCCCGCCTTGATATCTCCGCTCCTCGTGAGCCTGCCTGAGGAGGTCTTGGGTCGTCCGCCTCGCGAGGCTTGGCCCCTCGCGAGGGTCTTGAATGCTTTGTTGATGAAGATGGGCTCCACGGCCCGCTGGCTTAGCCACGCCGTGGGCCGCAGGAAGGCAAGTCTGGGGACCCCCGTTCCCAGAACGCCGACACAGGTAGGTTAGACGTTAAACCATATGATCTTCCGACCAACTCATCATCTTACGCCGTGATTGGATCGTTGTTTTCCAACCAAAACCGCTGATAAAACTGACGCTTGTAAATAAAAGCAGATGGTCTCGGGCGAAGCGCTTGGTTGGTCGATTTCGACTAGTAAAATATACACCCGTCTCTCAAATTACACGCGTAACCCGCCGGTTTTACTTACAGACCTCGGGCCCTCGGTTTCATTACGCCTGTATTTTACGCGTTGTTTCCGATGACGAGTAAATTACACTTGTATCTTAATACATGTGTGAAATAAACCACAGCTCCCAAGCGCGGCCTTACCGTTTCATGCCGTCTCAGTCTCTCGAAGGTGCTCATAGGTGTCCGATGATCCCGACTTCCTCAATGAGCAGCGGGCGCTGTATCAGACCATCCGTAGGGCCCGCAAGGCCCTCTCCGTCGTCCTTCGAGTTGTTGCGCTCGCCATGGCGCCGAGCATTCTTAACATGGTCAATGAACATGAGGATTCAGGAGATGACTTTATTTAGACTGGTTGACAGTACGGACCCACTAGGGCCATAGCTGTACGTACGCAAGTGCCTCCTTATTATGTACAACTATAATTTTTTTTGCTTCCTCCTGGTTTCCTGACATCATGGTCCCACACCATTGTCAACCTATGTAGTCAATATAAACGAGAGAATTTCACAAGGTGCGGTCGACAGCTGGGACCAAGCAGCTCGAGCAGTATTTGTGTTTTTGAGGCGTGAGCACTGTAGAGTTTTTCTTGGCGATGTTTTCGTTGTTGTTCAGAGGAGAGTAGGCTATTAACTGGGCGGCCTGTGGCCCGTCTAGCCCAGGACAGATATCCAGCCCAGATATTATTATTTTTCAAGATGAAAATGGCTAGCCCAGCTATATGTTTTTTGAGGAATACCCAGGCAAGGTCAACTTGTTATTCTCTGCCCCACTGGGCTGCAAATCTTTCCTAGGAGGGATGCATTGAGCTTAACAGGAAAATGGGCTTTAAAAAATAATAAATGGGATGTAATTATAAAAACTGGGCAGTAACTATAAAAAAATGCACCAAGCACGAAATTAGTTTATAAAATATTATTTATGGATTTTGAAAATCTTAATTTTTAATTGTTGCGCGCGCAATGTTTCGTAAGATTTTTACGTAATACAAATTTATATTTAATCTGACTAGAAATTTCGGGATAAAAATATTTCGGATCCCATCAAAATGTGGGAAATTTTATTGAATTCTATCTTGAACGGTTGGTTGAAATTATTAATCCTTGTCCTAGCTAGAAAATGGGTTGTACTTTTAATAAACTGTAAATGGGTTGTAGTAAATTCCATTAGAATTCAAAAATGGGCTGTACATTCTTACAAATCGCAAATGGGCTATAAGTTCTCTGCCACACACTTGTGGGCCTACTAAGTTGACGTTCCCCTAAAAAAAGAAGTTGATGCATATGCAAGGCTTTGTCAACTTATTATAGTCAACACATGGTTCTAGCAGCAGTGGCCGTTGGATGTCCATCCAACGGATGTCGTGCCTCTTCTTCAATCTCGGATATTGTAGCTTCACCCGCCCAAAAAATGATTCCTCCTCCTGACATCTTGGGCGCACCATTTCAGAAGCTGGCCTGTGGGCCTACTAAGTTGACGCGTACCGAGGGCTTTTTCAACTTAGTCAATATGAACGATTCTAGCTGCACTGACCGTACGATGTCCATCCAACGGCCGTAGTGTTTCTTCAACCTCTGGTCTTCTTGCTCCAGCCGCCCAAAGCAGCGCTGATACGTCCATTTTGCATCATGCTTCTATATTGATATTTATTGCATTATGGGCTGTTATTACACATTATGTCACTATACTTATGCCTATTCTCTCTTATTTTACAAGGTTTACATAAAGAGGGAGAATGCCGGCAGCTGGAATTCTGGGCTGGAAAAGGAGCAAATATTAGAAACCTATTCTGCACAACTCCAAAAGTCCTGAAACTCCACGGAAGTTATTTTTTGAAATAATAAAAAATATTGGACGAAGAAAATACCAGAGGGGGGCCACACCCTGGCCACGAGGGTGGGAGGCGCGCCCTACCCCCTGGGCGCGCCCCCTGCCTCGTGGGCCCCCTGGTGGCCCTCCGGTGCCCATCTTCTGCTATATGAAGTCTTACGTCTGAGAAAAAATCATAAGCAAGCTTTCGGGAAGAAACTCCGCCGCCACGAGGCGGAACCTTGGCGGAACCAATCTAGGGCTCCGGCGAGCTGTTCTGCCCGGGAAACTTCCCTCCGGGAGGGGGAAATCATCGCCATCGTCATCACCAACGCTCCTCTCGTCGGGAGGGGGCCAATCTCCATAAACATCTTCACCAGCACCATCTCCTCTCAAACCCTAGTTCATCTCTTGTATCCAATATTTGTCCCAAAGCCTCAGATTGGTACCTCTGGGTTGCTAGTAGTGTTGATTACTCCTGGTAGTTGATGCTAGTTGGTTTATTTGGTCGAAGATCATATGTTCAGATCCATTATGCATATTAATACCCCTCTGATTATGAACATGAATATGCTTTGTGAGTACTTACGTTTGTTCCTGAGGACATGGGAGAAGTCTTGCTATTAGTAGTCATGTGAATTTGGTATTATTTTGATATTTTGATGAGATGTATGTTGTCTCTCCTCTAGTGGTGTTATGTGAACGTCGACTACATGACACTTCACCATGATTTGGGCCTAGAGGAAGGCATTGGGAAGTAATAAGTAGATGATGGGTTGCTAGAGTGACAGAAGCTTAAACCCTAGTTTATGCGTTGCTTCGTAAGGGGCTGATTTGGATCCATATGTTTCATGCTATGGTTAGGTTTACCTTAATACTTCTTTTGTAGTTGCGGATGCTTGCAATATGAGTTAATCATAAGTGGGATGCTTGTCCAAGTAAGGACGGCACCCAAGCACCGGTCCACCCACATATCAAATTATCAAAGTACCGAACGCGAATCATATGAACGTGATGAAAACTAGCTTGACGATAATTCCCATGTGTCCTCGGGGGCGCTTTTCTCTATATAAGAGTTTGTCCAGGCTTGTCCTTTGCTACAAAAAGGATTGGGCCACCTTGCTGCACTTTATTTACTTTTGTTACTTGTTACCCGTTACAAATTACCTTATCACAAAACTATCTGTTGCCGATAATTTCAGTGCTTGCAGAGAATACCTTGCTGAAAACCGCTTATCATTTCCTTCTGCTCCTCGTTGGGTTCGACAGTCTTACTTATCAAAAGGACTACAATAGATCCCCTATACTTGTGGGTCATCAAGAATCTTTTCTGGCACCGTAGCCGGGGAGTGAAGGGCCTTTAGTAGGTGGAATTTGGTAAGGAAAAATTTATATAGTGTGCTAAAATTTACTGTCACTTGTTACTATGGAAAGTAATCCTTTGAGGGGTTTGTTCGGGGTATCTTCACCCCGACCGGTAGAGCAAATAGTTGCTCCTCAACCTAATGAACCAATTTAAAATGTTTACTTTGAAATTCCTTCGGGTATGATAAAAAACTACTAGCTAATCCTTTTGCAGGAGACGGAACATTGCATCTCGATTTACACTTAATCTATGTGGATGAAGTTTGTGGATTATTTAAGCTTGCAGGTATGCCCGATGATGTTATCAAGAAGAAGGTCTTCCCTTTATATTTGAAGTGAGATGCATTGACATGGTATAGGCTATGTGATGATATGGGATCATGGGACTATAAGCGATTGAAATTGGAATTTCATCAGAAGATTTATCCTATGCATCTTGTTCATCGTGATCGTAATTATATATATAATTTTTGGCCTCGCGAAGGAGAAAGCATCGCTCAAGCTTGGGGGAGGCTTAAGTTAATGTTATATTCATGCCCCAATCATGAGCTCTCAAGAGAAATGGTTATTCAAAAAATTTATGCTCGGCTTTCTGACAACAATCGCTCCATGCTCGATACTTCTTGTACTGCTTCCTTTATGATGAAGACTATTGAATTCAAATGGGATTTATTAGAAATAATTAAATGCAACTCTGAAGATTGGGATCTCGATGAAGGTAAGGAGTCAGGTATAACACCTAAGTTTGATTGTGTTAAATATTTTAAGGATACTGATGTTTTCCGTAAATTTAGCACTAAATATGGACTTGACTCTGAGATAGTAGCTTCTTTTTGTGAATCTTTTGCTACTCATGTTGATCTCCCTAAGGAGAAGTGGTTTAAATATCATCCTCCCATAGAAGTAAAAGTAGTTGAACCTATTAAAGTTGAAGAAAGGACTATCACTTATAATGATCCTATTGTTCCTACTGCTTATGTTGAGAAACCACCTTTCCCTGTTAGAATCATGCTAAAGCTTCAAATGTGGTTCGTAAGAGTAATATTAGAACTTATACACCCCCTGAGCAAGTTAAAGTTGAACCTAATATTGCTATTGTTAAAGATCTCTTGGCTGATAATATTGATGGGCATGTCATTTACTTTTGAGATGAGACTGCTAGAATTGCCAAACCTGGTGCTAAAGATAAACATAGACCTGTGGTAGGCATGCCTGTTATTTCTGTTAAACTAGGATATCATTGTTATCATGGCTTTGTGTGATATGGGTGCTAGTGCTAGTGCAATACCTATTTCATTATACAAAGAAATTATGCATGATATTGCACCTGCTGAGTTAGAAGATATTGATGTTACCATTAAGCTTGCCAATAGAGATACTATATCACCGATTGGGATTGTTAGAGATGTTGAAGTCTTGTGTTCAAAAACTAAATATCCTGCTGATTTTCTTGTTCTTGGTTCCCCACAAGATAGATTTTGTCCCATTATATGTGGTAGACCCTTCTTGACCACTGTTAATGCTAAGATAGATTGTGAAAAGGATGTTGTTACTATTGGTTTGGGTGATATGTCTCATGAGTTTAATTTTTCTATATTACGTAGACAACCCCGTGATGAGGAATTGCCTGGTAAAGATGAAATTATTGGTCTTGCTTCTATTGCCGTGCCTCCAAATGATCCTTTAGAACAATATTTGCTAGACCATGAAAATGATATGTTTATGAATGAAAGAAGGGAAATAGATGAAGTATTATTTAAACAGGGACCTATTCTAAAACACAACTTGCCTGTTGAAATCCTAGGGGATCCTCCTCCACCCAAGGGTGATCCCGTGTTTGAGCTTAAACCATTGCCTGATACCCTTAAATATGCTTATCTTGACGAAAAGAAGATATATCCTGTTATTATTAGTGCTAACCTTTCAGAGCATGAAGAAGATAAATTATTGAAAACTCTGAAGAAGCATCGTGCTGCTATTGGATATACTCTTGATAATCTTAAGGGCATTAGTCCCACTCTATGTCAACACAAAATAAATTTGGAGAAAGACGCCAAACCAGTTATTGATCATCAACGACGGTTAAATCCTAAGATGAAAGAAGTGGTAAGAAAGGAAATATTAAAGCTCCTTGAAGCAGGTATAATTTATACCGTTGCTGATAGTCAGTGGGTAAGTCCTGTTCATTGTGTTCCTAAGAAGGGAGGTATTACTGTCGTTCCTAATGATAAAGATGAATTGATTTCACAAAGAATTATTACAGGTTATAGGATGGTAATTGATTTCCACAAATTAAATAAAGCTACTAAAAAGATCATTACCCCTTGCCATTCATTGATCAAATGCTAGAAAGATTATCCAAACATACACATTTTTGCTTTCTAGATGGTTATTCTGGTTTCTCAGAAATACCTGTGTCAGATGATGATCAAGCAAAAACCACTTTTACTTGCCCTTTCAGTACTTTTTCTTATAGACGTATGCCTTTTGGCTTATGTAATGCACCTGCTACCTTTGAAAGATGCATGATGGCTATATTCTCTGACTTTTGTGAAAAGATTTGTGAGGTTTTCATGGATGATTTCTCCGTATATGGAACTTCTTTTGATGATTGCTTGAGCAACCTTGATCGAGTTTTGCAGAGATGTGAAGACACTAACCTTGTCTTGAATTGGGAGAAGTGCCACTTTATGGTTAATGAAGGTATTGTCTTGGGGCATAAAATTTCTGAAAGAGGCATTGAAGTTGATAAAGCTAAAGTTGATGATATTGAAAAGATGTCGTGTCCCAAGGACATCAAAGGTATAAGAAGTTTCCTTGGTCATGCCGGTTTTTATAGGAGGTTCATTAAGGACTTCACAAAAATTTCTTGGCCTCTGACTAATCTACTACAAAAAGATACTCCTTTTGTCTTTGATGATGATTGTGTAGAAGCATTTGAAATACTTAAGAAAGCATTAATTTCTGCACCTATTGTTCAGCCACCTGATTGGAATCTACCCTTTGAAATTATGTGTGATGCTAGTGATTATGCTGTAGGTGCTGTCCTAGGACAAAGAGTTGATAAGAAATTAAATGTCATTCAATATACTTGTAAAACTCTAGACAGTGCCCAGAGAAATTATGCTACTACTGCAAAAGAATTCTTACCAGTTGTATTTGCTTGTGATAAGTTCAGACCTTATATTGTTGATTCTAAAGTAACTATTCATACTAATCATGCTGCTATTAAAGATCTTATGGAAAAGAAAGATGCTAAACCTAGACTTATTAGATGGGTTCTCTTGCTACAAGAATTTGATTTGCATATTGTCGATAGAAAGGGAGCTGAGAACCCCGTTGCAGACAACTTGCCTAGGTTAGAAAATGTTATTGATGACCCACTACCTATTGATGATAGCTTTCCTGATGAACAATTAAATGTCATAAATGCTTCTCGCACTGCTCCATGGTATGCTGATTATGCTAATTACATTGTTGCTAAGTTTATACCTCCTAGTTTCACATACCAGCAAAAGAAAAAGTTTTTCTATGATTTGAGACATTACTTTTGGGATGACCCACATCTTTATAAAGAAGGAGTAGATGGTGTTATTAGACATTGTGTACCTGAGCATGAAGGGGAACAGATCCTACGCAAGTGTCATTCCGAAGCTTATGGAGGACACCACGCTGGAGACAGAACTGCGCATAAGGTATTGCAATCCGGTTTTTATTGGCCTACTCTCTTCAAGGATGCTCGTAAGTTTGTCTTATCTTGTGATGAATGTCAAATAATTGGTAATATTAGTAGACGTCAGGAAATGCCTATGAATTATTCACTTGTTATTGAACCATTCGATGTTTGGGGCTTTGATTATATGCGACCGTTTCCTTCCTCTAATGGGTATACACATATTTTAGTTGCTGTTGATTACGTTACTAAGTGGGTAGAAGCTATTCCAACTAGTAGTGCTGATCATAACACTTCTATTGAGATGCTTAAAGAAGTTATTTTTCCGAGGTTTGGAGTCCCTAGATATTTAATGACTGGTGGTGGTTCACATTTTATTCATGGTGCTTTTCGTAAAATGCTTGCCAAGTATGATGTTAATCATAGAATTGCATCTCCTTATCACCCACAGTCTAGTGGTCAAGTAGAATTGAGTAACAGAGAGCTCAAATTAATTTTGCAAAAGACTGTTAATAGATCTAGAAAGAATTGGTCCAAGAAACTTGATGATGCATTATGGGCCTATAGAACTCCATACAAAAATCCTATGGGTATGTCTCCGTATAAAATGGTTTATGGAAAAGCATGTCACTTACCTCTCGAAGTAGAACATAAGGCATATTAGGCCATTAAAGAGCTCAACTATGATTTCAAACTTGCCAGTGAGAAGAGGTTATTTGACATTAGCTCACTTCATGAAGGGAGAACCCAAGCCTATGAGAATGCCAAGTTGTTTAAAGAAAAAGTCAAAAGATGGCATGACAAAAGGATACAAAAGTGTGAGTTTAATGTAGGTGATTATGTATTGCTATACAACTCTTGTTTAAGATTTTTTGCAGGAAAACTCCTCTCTAAATGGGAAGGCCCTTACGTTATCGAGGAGGTCTATCATTCCGCTGCCATAAAAATCAACAACTTCGAAGGCACAAATCCGAAGGTGGTGAACGGTCAAAGAATCAAACATTATATCTCAGGTAATCCCATAAATGCTGAAACTAATATTATTGAAACCGTAACCCTAGATGAATACATAACGGACACTTTCCAGAACGTTTCAGACTCCGGAAAGGAATAGGTACGTGGTACAGTAAGTAAACCGACTCCAGAACAGTTCTAATGGCAATTTTTCTCCATTTTGGAATATTTAGAAAAATAGGAAAATAAGGAGCAGTCCGGGAAGGACACAAGGCTTCCACGAGGGTGGAGGGCATGCCCTACCCCCTGGGTGCGCCCCCCTACCTCGTGGGCACCTCATGTGCTGTCCGGACTCCGTTTTCTTGCACGATACTTCTTTCAGTCGGTAAAAATTCATTATATAATCTCCCGAAGGTTTTGACCACCGTATCACACAAATATCCTTTGTTTTCATTTCGAGCTGTTTTTCTGACAGAGCTAGATCACCATGACGTCTCCAAGCGCCCCCAGGGACAAGTTCTTCGAGAAGGTCATCAACCCCTACCTCGCGGAGGTGCTGCAACACCCTCAAACCATTAAGATGCATGATGGGTTGCTGCACATCCACGATGTTGAGGGACCAAGGAGGACCGGAAGCGTGGAGACGAGGCTCGAAGCAATGGAACAACAAGTTATCAAGTGCCAGGGGATGGTGGAACGTGGACTCAACGCCAACCACGTGATGATCGCAGAGTTCACCAACAACCGCAAGCTGGATGCCAAGAACATTAGGGGACCATCTTCAAGCTTCACGAGAAGATCGAGCATCTCCAAGCCCAAATCTATGACCCGCAAAAACCAAAACTGTGAGTATGAACATAAATTCAAGAGGATGAGTTTGGCTGCAGATTTGAGGATCCCGGAGACTCAATCATCCTTCTATGATGGTGAGCCTATGCCTTTGGAAGATGGACGGCAAGCCCACATCACCAACAACTCCACCATCTTCTTCACCAGCAAAAGAGATATAATCACATGGGTATGGGCACTCCCCTTGGCAACTGCCAAGCTTGGGGGAGGTGCCCTGGTATCGTATCACCGTCACACTCCTATCTTTACCGTTTTTCTTAGTTCGTTTCTTTTAGTAATATCTTGATCTAGTAGAATAAAATTTTAGTATGATTTAGTTTTGAGTTCTGCCTTATGATCCTTCTATGTAATCGAGTCTGTGAGCTATATATAATAAAGGTTAGTGTTGAGTCAAGGGCTTGATTATTTTTCCATGATCTTAAGGGAGTAAAAGAAAAGAGAAAGAATAAAAAGAAATAAAGAGATCATATTGATCTTATGGGGAGTAATGACTTCACATATAAAGAGTATGATGATTAAAAGTTGTTGAGAGTTGACAAACATAGTTTTGGTCATCGTTGCAATTAATAGGAAGTAATAAAGAAAGAGAAGTTTCACATATAAATATACTATCTTGGACATCTTTTATGATTGTGAGCACTCATTAAAATATGACATGCTAAAGAGTTGATGTTGGACAAGGAAGACAATGTAATGGGTTATGTTTTCTTATATCTAAAATAAAGTATATTGTCATGGATCATCCAACATGTTGAGCTTGCCTTTCTCCCTCATGCTAGCCAATTCTTTGCACCAAGTAGAGATACTACTTGTGCTTCCAAATACCCTTAAGCCCAGTTTTGCCATGAGAGTCCACCATATCTACCTATGGATTGAGTAAGATCCTTCAAGTAAGTTGTCATCGGTGCAAGCAATAAAAATTGCTCTCTAAATATGTATGATTTATTAGTGTGGAGAAAATAAGCTTTATACAATCTTGTGATGTGGAAGAAATAAAAGCGAAGGACTGCATAATAAAGGTCCATATCATAAGTGGCAATATAAAGTGACGTTCTTTTGCATTAAGATTTCATGCATCGAACCATGAAAGCGCATGACAACCTCTGCTTCCCTCTGCGAAGGGCCCATCTTTTACTTTTATCTCTTACCCTTATGCAAGAGTCATGGTGATCTTCACCTTTCCTTTTACATTTTATCCTTTGGCAAGCACATTGTGTTGGAAAGATACTTATATATATATATCCAATTGGATGTAAGTTAGCATGAACTATTATAGTTGACACTACCCTTGAGGTAAAAGGTTGGGAGGCGAAACTATAAAGCCCCTATCTTTCTCTATGTCCGATTAAAACTCCATACCCATAAGTATCGCATGAGTGTTAGCAATTGTGAAAGACTAAATGATAGTTGAGTATGTGGACTTCTTGAAAAGCTCTTACATAGACTCTTTTCGATGTTATGATAAATTGCAATTGCTTCAATGACTGAGATTATAGTTTGTTGGTTCTCAATGAAGTTTCTGATTCATAGTTGACATTGTGAATAGATTATCACTAGAGCATAAGAATTCATATGACAATATCCATATATGTAGCTGTTATAAGAATGATCACGATGCCCTCATGTCCGTATTTTATTTTATCGACACCTCTATCTCTAAACATGTGGACATATTTATCGTTATCGGCTTCCGCTTGAGGACAAGCGAGGTCTAATCTTGGGGGAGTTGATACGTCCATTTTGCATCATGCTTTTATATTGATATTTATTGCATTATGGGCTGTTATTACACATTATGTCACAATACTTATGCCTATTCTCTCTTCTTTTACAAGGTTTACATAAAGAGGGAGAATGCCGGCAGCTGGAATTCTGGGCTGGAAAAGGAGCAAATATTAGAGACCTATTCTGCACAACTCCAAAAGTCCTGAAACTCCATGGAACTTATTTTTGGAAATAATAGAAAATATTGGATGAAGAAAATACCAGAGGGGGGCCACACCCTGGCCACGAGGGTGGGAGGCGCGCCCTACCCCCTGGGCGCGCGCCCCTGCCTCGTGGGCCCCCTGGTGGCCCTCCGGTGCCTATCTTCTGCAATATGAAGTCTTTCGTCCGAGAAAAAATCATAAGCAAGCTTTCGGGAAGAAACTCCGCCGCCACGAGGCGGAACCAATCTAGGGCTCCGGCAGAGCTGTTCTGCCGGGGAAACTTCCCTCCGGGAGGGGGAAATCATCGCCATCGTCATCACCAACGCTCCTCTCGTCGGGAGGGGGCCAATCTCCATAAACATCTTCACCAGCACCATCTCCTCTCAAACCCTAGTTCATCTCTTGTATCCAATATTTGTCCCAAAGCCTCAGATTGGTACCTCTGGGTTGCTAGTAGTGTTGATTACTCCTGGTAGTTGATGCTAGTTGGTTTATTTGGTCGAAGATCATATGTTCAGATCCATTATGCATATTAATACCCCTCTGATTATGAACATGAATATGCTTTGTGAGTACTTACGTTTGTTCCTGAGGACATGGGAGAAGTCTTGCTATTAGTAGTCATGTGAATTTGGTATTATTTTGATATTTTGATGAGATGTATGTTGTCTGTCCTCTAGTGGTGTTATGTGAACGTCGACTACATGACACTTCACCATGATTTGGGCCTAGAGGAAGGCATTGGGAAGTAATAAGTAGATGATGGGTTGCTAGAGTGACAGAAGCTTAAACCTTAGTTTATGCGTTGCTTCGTAAGGGGCTAATTTGGATCCATATGTTTTATGCTATGGTTAGGTTTACCTTAATACTTCTTTTGTAGTTGCGAATGCTTGCAATAGGAGTTAATCATAAGTGGAATGCTTGTCCAAGTAAGGACAGCACCCAAGCACCGGTCCACCCACATATCAAATTATCAAAGTACCGAACGCGAATCATATGAACATGATGAAAACTAGCTTGACGATAATTCCCATGTGTCCTCGGGAGCTCTTTTCTCTATATAAGAGTTTGTCCAGGCTTGTCCTTTGCTACAAAAAGGATTGGGCCACCTTGCTGCACTTTATTTACTTTTGTTACTTGTTACCCATTACAAATTACCTTATCACAAAACTATCTGTTACCGATAATTTCAGTGCTTGCAGAGAATACCTTGCTGAAAACCGCTTATCATTTCCTTCTGCTCCCCGTTGGGTTCGACACTCTTACTTATCGAAAGGACTACGATAGATCCCCTATACTTGTGGGTCATCAAGCGCCAGTCGTGCCGCCTGCTCCTGCCTCCCGTGGCCGGCTGTGCTGCCGCGGAGGCCTCACCGCCCCCTACTACTCCCACCGCTCGCCAGGCCATCCCTCCGCTCACCCACACCCCCTGTTATTCTGCGGCGATGGCAGCCTCACACCGCAGCCGAACCAGTGAACCCTCGTACTCCTCTCCGCGTGGGCTTCCACTGTCGCGTCTTCCCCGGCTCCGCGTCGTCCCCTTCCTAGGCCTCGCCGCTCGCCGTCGTCCACCGCCCTGGTGCTCTCGGTGTGGCGTGGTTAACGTGGTCAACGAACGACTTCCATCGGAAGAGTACTATACATGGAGAGGCTAACAGCTGAGTCCACGGCACCCGCAAGGAAGTGCGTCCTTATTATGCGGAAAATTATTATTCCTCCACCTGACAGCAGGGACCCACCGGATGGGCCACCATATTTGGCGAAAAAATGTTTCCCCCCTGACTGATGGGACCCACTGGACGGGCCACCGTATTTCGCAAAAAATGTTCCCCCCGCTGTCAGCTTGGACCCACCGGAAGTGCCTCGTTATTACGCACACAAAAAATGAATACTCCCCCTGCTAGTTGGGACCCACCTTGGTGGGAGGCTGACTTGTGGGCCTACTAAGTTGACGGGGACGGAGTGCTTTGTCAACTTAGTCAATATGAACGATTCTAGCTCCAGTGACTGTACGATGTCCATCCAACGGCCGTAGTGCTTTTTCAACCTCTCGTCCTCTTGCTCGAGCCGCCCAAAGCAGCGCCGGTCGTGCCGCATGCTCCTGCCTCCCGTGGCCGGCTGTGCTGCCGCGGAGGCCTCACCGCCCCCTACTATTCCCACCGCTTGCCAGGCCCTGTAGCGACGGCAGCCTCACACCGCAGCCGAACCAGTGAACCCTCGTACTCCTCTCCGCGCGGGCTTCCACTGCCACGTCTTCCCCAGCTCCGCGTTGTCCCCTTCCTAGGCCTCGCCGTCGTCCACCGCCCTGGTGCTCTCGGCGCGGCGTGGTCAACATGGTCAAGGAATGACTTCCATCAGAAGAGTACTGTACGTGGAGAGGCTGACAGCTGGGTCCACGGCGGCCGCAAGGAAGTGCCTACTTATTACGCGCAAAATAATTATTCCTCCACCTCACAGCAGGGACCCACCGGATGGGCCACCGTATTTCGTGAAAAAAACATTTCACCCTGACTGCTGGGACCCACCAGCTACATTTTCACACGCAAGGAGGTGCGTCCGGGCAAAAAAAAGATTCGCCCCCTGACTGCTGGGACCCACCAGCTACATCTTCGCAGGCAAGGAAGTGCCTGACAGTCAGGACCCACCTGGTCGAAGTGTACGTAGCGTTGTCATTCTGGTCGCGAACGTGTACGTACATATTGGTCGATGTAGAGGCGCACACGTGTCGTAGTAGAGGCGCGCACGTAGCATGTACACATACGTACAGCGGCCAGTGTGCAAGAAAGAAAATACGGCCACATACGTACATACGGGCAGGGTCTCGAACGCCTACTCGCGCATACGTATGGCCAGGGCTCGTGTACATGGCTGGGTCGGAACGAAGAAACAACATCATCGTCGTGTTCATGGGGAGGCAACGAAATGCGTCGTGTTCATCGGGAGGCAACGGAACGCGTGGGAGCTAACCGGCTTGGACGGAACAGCCGATGGAAACGAGGCCTGGCGTACCGTAGAACGGAGGAAACGACCTTGTGTTCAACTGGCCACGGTCGAAACAGGATCCTGTTCATCAGGAGGGGTCTGGCGTACCGCAAAACGGAGGAAACGGACCTCCTACGGTCGAAACAGGGGTCCTGTTGATCAGGAGGGGTGTGGCGTACCGCATAACGAAGGAAACGGACTTGTGTTGGAGCGCTATGGTCGAAACGGGGGTCCTGTTCATCGTGAGGGGTGTGGCGTACCGCAAAATGGGACTCCACGGGATACTGTTCATCTCCACCGTCGACCCCTCCAGCCTCCACGGGCTACTGTTCATCCACCGTCGACCTCCTCCAGCCTCCACCTGTGACTGTTCATTCACGGGCTCCTGTTCATCCAGCCTCCACCGCACACTACTCCACCGGCTACTGTTCAACCAGCCCTCTCCACGGGCTCCTGTTCAACCACCCCTCCACGGGCTACTGTTCATCCAGCCCTGCACCGTCTACTGTTCATCCTGCCCTCCACGGGGTGGTCCTGTTCATCCAGCCCTCCACGGGGTCCTGTTCATCCAGCCCCAGCCGGCTCGATCGATCGGGATCCTATTCATCCGGAGGCAACACCACGGGGTGCTGTTCATGCACCCCCACCGGGAACTGTTCATCCAAACCCCCCAGCAACGCTCGCTGTGCATCCAGAGGCAACACCACGGGGTCCTGTTCATCCACCCCCATCGGGAACTGTTCATCCAAACCCCCCCAGCAACGCTCACTGTTCATCTAGAGGCACCATCGATCGGCTTCAGTTAGCAGCAGTAGCGAAGGAATCGCTCGATCGGGTTCAGTTAACAGCCATCGATCGATCGCTCGGGTTCAGTAATGCGTAGCCTGCAGTGCAATCGCTCGGGTTCAGTTAGAGCCCAATGCCTCACTCGGGTTCAGTTAGAGCCCAACGCCTCGCACCCACGCGCGTGCGTGTACGAGATAAACGCGCATCGCTCGGCCCCGACCACCCACCGTAATCGGGAACACCCCGATATTTTCCTCGCCCTCGCTTCTACCACGGTTTTTCCGTCATGGACGGCCCAAAGAATGTCATGCAGCTGTGTCTCCGGCCCGCCCATGACGAAAATCCCATTTTCTGTCATGATTTTTTGCCATAGAAGTAGGACCCCACCACATCTATGATGATACCGGGTTTTGTCACAATTATCGTCATAGAAGTGTCATAAGTATGACAGAAAAAATATTCGTTCGACCCAAAATGTCACGGATGTGTCTTTTTTTTAGTGTGATGAGGATGATGACGACCCACTTGGTGAAGCCATCGTTGCTCAAAGAATGAGGTTGAGCGAGGAGGAGGTGTGCAACCTATGGGACATCATTCCGCCACGTGCTGACTTCGTCGGGGTGCCATTCGTGACCCGCCTGACAAGTACCATGGTTGATCGGCACATCATGGTATGTTGCATTTACTGTAGTAATTTGATGATATGCTTTATTGTTATACTTAGTGTAGAGTCCGATGATATATATGCTTAGTGAATCTTATATGCTTAGTAAATCCGATGATCTATATGCTTAGTGAATCCGTTGATATATATGCTTAGTGAATCTTATATGCTTAGTGAATCCGATGATATATATGCTTTATTATTATACTTAGTGTAGAAATGTAGTACTGTCTTTTGATAGTGTAGAATGTGTGAGGCTACTTATTAATTGATATGTTTTTCTTATTCAGAAATTGCCAAAGAGACTATCTGAGAGTTGTGGTATCAAGCCTGATGAAGAAGGCTCTGCTAGAATACGCCTTACCGCGAGGGGCTCCGCCACCACTTGTGCGTACGGCGTGGACATGGACGGTCGCACAAACTTCAACTCGGTTGGGTGGAAGAGCTTCCTCGTCAGCAAGAATCTTCATGCTGGACAGGCAATCCTAATTACTATCAGGAACACCCACCGCCCAGGCTTCAGGATTATGGTCGTCATCGATATCATCTAGAACTACATATGCCTGTGAGATCTATCCATGCATGCGTGTGGCTGCTGAACCATATATATGCTAGTATGACTACCTAGTAGACTTATCAACTATGATCTATCCATGCATTGTTGACTACTATATATGAGTTTGTGAGATTGTGTGGTTATATTAAATGTGGTATTGTCGTTAATGCTTGTGAGATGGTTCTGTGAACTTAGTTTATTTGCATTGGACTTGTCTTGATTTCCATGAATATTGCATCTGACTCCTTTTTTTATTTTTTATTTCTATTTACCTAGTTGTAGCATGGGGAGAAAGTAGGGCGCTACTACTATGTGATGATAGTAGTAGCGTTGGTAGAGAAAGAGGCGCTACTACTAAGTATTTTAGCTACAGCGCTTGTTTAGAAACGCGCTACTGCTAAATAATAGTTGTAGCGCCCTAGCAGTAGCGCGGGTGCCCGCGCTACTGCTATGTAAAAAAACAGCGCCACTAGTAAGGTTTTCTCTAGTAGTGCATCGGTAAAGCACATGGGGTGTGCGGCACCTCTGTCCTGAGCGACATTGCGACGAAGTTCGGATGAAATTTGTGTTCAGTGCTGATCCCGGACTTGGTTATGTTTGTCGCGCCAGGCTTGATGGCCGTCGTCTCGTGTTGGGCCACGTCCTCTTGATCCATAGACTGATCTGGTCTAGCCGGTTCGATTGGTCAGGTCCTGACGTAGATTGTACGTGTAGCCCGGATCCGCTATCTGCTTGCCTCTATGGCGAGGGGCGAGGGCTGGCGTTTGGCATAATTGGCCATTTTGTCCCATCCACATGGTTGTCGGTCCGGTTGATCAGCATGATTGTATTTTGATGGTATTGGCTCAACGGCCTCATCGACGAATTGCGGCAGTAGCCTGCGTTTGGGATAACTTTTTGCTTGGTGCTCAAAGCCATATCCTTCTTCAGCGGCTAGGACCTTGGTCCATCTATCGTTGAGCTTATCCTGTTCAGCTTGAATCTGCTACTGTTTGTTTTTCAAGCTCCGTGCGGTGGCGATCAGCCATCACTTGAAGCGTTCTTGTTCGAGGGGTTCCTCCAGGACGATGAAATCTTCGTTACCGAGGCTAACATCCTCTTCGGAGATAGGTAAGTAGTTACTATCTTTCGAATCCTCATGATCGGCGAGTTATTTGGGGTTGTATTGACCCTCTTCCCTATCATCCTGCTCGAATGCAGGCTCGACGGGGTGGTTGGGGTCTTCTGGGTTGTCCAGAGTGTCATTATCTCCGGTGCCGATATTGCTTTCGCTTCCTCGACGTGATCGTGAGCGGCGCCGCTGACGTCAATGTTTTGGTGGTTCATCGATGGGCTTATCCTCATCTGGATCCTGAGTGCCATCGTCGACCTTCTTCTCAGGCGTGTCCACCATGTATACATCGTAAGTAGAAGTGGCCGTCCAACGCCCAGTGATGGGCGGGTTTTGACCTAGTTCGGCTTCGACATCGTCGTCCATGCCATCGATGTCGTAGGAGGCGTAGTCTAGCATGTCAATTAAATCCTCGATAGTGGATATTAAGTGGGTGGTGGGTGGGACGTAAAATTCCCTACTCTCAGCCCCAAGCTCAAGCTGGGCGTAGTTTGGAGGTGACACTTCCGTGATGGCGAGAGATTGTATTAAGTACATCGTTTCGTTTAAGAGCGAAAGCTGGACAGGTGTCTGAGGATCTGCGGAGCTAGGCTCGGTGATAACCACTTGACCGAGCCCGATGGCTGTGGACCTCGAGAGTTCGGAGTTGATGTCCAGAGGCGATTACGGCTTCCCTATGACGGGGAGAGTCCCGTTTGACTCCGGGTCCTCTGATGGCGTGGTCGCATCTGGGTCTCCGGCTAGAAGCTCCATAATGGGAGAGAGTCCGGCGGGGTTTATCCTCCCGTCTTCAGACGAAGTGGTCCGCCCAGATCTATGGCCGAGGCGGGGATGAGTGCCGACCCCTGGACGGGATCTGATGGTAGATCCGAAGGGCCTCCTTCGTGCGGGTGGGGAGCGGCGGCCGAGGCCGCGAATCCCTCGAAGACCAGGTCTCCTCAGATATCGATGATGTAATCCAGACTTCCGAACCTGAACCGGTGACCAGGGGCATAACTGTCAACTTGCTCTAGGTGACCGGTCGAGTTGGCTCGTAGCACCAAGCCACCAAACACAAAGAGTTGACCAGGGAGAAAAGTCTCCCCGGAAACAACATCGTTGTCGATAACGAGGTGAGCCATCAATTCTTCTGTCAACAACATAACGGAACTCTCAATTAAAGCACCATTGTCGGTGTCAAAATCGGCAGATCTCGACTAGGGTGTCCCAAGCTGTGTGTCTAAGGATCGATGCTAACAAGGGACAATAGGGACACGATGTTTACCCCGGTTCGGGCCCTCTTAAAGGAGGTAAAACCCTAGGTCCTGCTTGGTTGTATTCAAAGAGTATAGGGGTTACAAGAGTTGATCTACCTCAAGATCATATTGGCTAAACCCTAGCTGTCTAGCCTATGATTATTCTGATAGCCTCTGCGGACTAAACCCTTCGGTTTATATACACACCAGAGGGGCCTAGGGTTGTATAGAGTCGGTTTGTAGAGGAAGGAAACATTACACCCGGACACCAAACCTGCCGTTCTACGCATATAGGAGTCCTACACGAACACGGGGGATAGCCTCCTGCTTTATCTTCACGGCACATCAGTCCGGCACATATCGAATAGACCGGACACCCGAGGAACCCCTAATCCAGGATTCCCTCAGGGGGTATAACTTGTGGAAATGAAACTATATAATAGATAATGTTTGAAAATGATTATGAATCTTGCCTTGACAATATATGATAGGTGATTTATATTTATGTATATTAACCCCTTTGATAAGTTTTGCGAAGTTTTGTGTGGATGAAGTTTTTAAGACCCAGGGAAGAGAACGGTATGAGAACGTTGGAGCACTACTGCAGGATGGTCCAAACGCGACACTACGATCAGAGACCCTTCGACGAAACTGTGTGCGATGCCACAATCGCAAACAGTGGTGTAAAAGAACCATCAAAAAAGGTGCAAAACGTTTGCGATGACGGATGCATCAAACACGGTTCAAATTTTAGTTGCGTGTGCGATGTAGGGCATACGGTTCAGTTCAATTAACTGTTTGCGATGAGGAGGAACAAAAGAAACGGGCAGCCAGATGAAGGTTTGTGCGATATACAACATACAGTTCACTAGGATGAACTGTGTGTGATTAGGCAACATAATGGAAACGGTTCAGCTGAACAAGATGTGTGTGATACGCGGCAAACAGGCCCGTAATCAGAAATGTGTGCGAAGACCAATAATAACACAGACGATTGCTACTAATAAGCCGTGTGATTTGCTCTGTCTATAGAAGAATAACATGTATATAAAAAAATAACTCAATTAAACGTCCAATTACATAAGTGACTATACAGATCATTCGCGCACACCTCAATAAACAATTGCATGCATTCTAAAGTAGGAGAAACGATCGTTTAGTCATCTACTTCTTGTGATGCTCCCGCCAGTGCTCTGTGGCTTGATTCCTCGTTTGGGGCAGGAAGAAGACACTTCCTCATGTCAATGATCCGCCTGTACATCTCGTCGCTTGTGTACGCGTCCTTGGCCGGGTACTTGACATGTTGTTCATCCAGTCTCTCATGCCGCACACTGTGCCAGGCGTTCTTGTCCTTTTTGCTCTCATTCTTCATATTCATGTAGTAGGGGTCGACGATGGCCGAGGCGAGGTCAACCAGGGAGTTCAGTTTGTTTTTGTCGCTACCCCAGACCTTGTAGTGGTGCTGGATGTTGACAAGATTCGGGCATTTCAAGCCCGAAACCTTGAGCGCTTTTAGATCGTTGGTGGTGTCCACCATAGCGAAACTGTAGTTGGAGCTGTTGATAAACCTGGAGAAATGCTCGCAAGGCCTTGTGGCAAGGTGGTAGTGGTAGACGAGGAAGTCATGTCGCATGCACAACTGGGCGACGGCAACCTTCTGATCATGCCCGACACGACCGATGGTGTACTCAAGGTCGAAGCCGACCACTTGGTACTTGTCCTCGGTAAGGAACTGCTCCATAGTTTGGATGGAGCTCTCCATCGAGACCTGATCGTTCATGTACACCATCGGGAGGGCCTTCACCCTCACGTGGGTGTCCATTATGTGATGCGTGGTCACCTGCCTGCCGTTGTCGTCATCAGCCGCTGGGAGTGCCATTGGAGCCATGGGGATCGCCATTGGAACCACTGGATGTCCTCTTTGTATGTGTCGTCATGGGTGTGCTTATTGTGTCGTGTGACGCGAGATATGAAGGTAAATGGCCGCAGGAATAAATGTGGGCCGGGCGGCCTGGATTCTGTGCGCGTCCGCATGGCAGTTTTTGCAGCGGGTAACTGCATTATCGCGCTGCGCCCTACGCAACCGCATGCACACGGACGTGCGTGATCGTGCGTCGGCCCCAAACCCTGGCAGCGCGCATGGAGGAACAAGGGCAGAGCACCCGGAGGGACACGAGAGCAGAGCGCGCGCGGCGGGACGCGAGAAGAGCGCGCCGCGGCCGCCTAAACCGCAAGCATCCACACGCATAGAGCAGTTGAACACGCAGTAAATGGTCGCCTACAAGCCGGCCGACAGTTGCGTCGCTGCGTAGAGAGCGGCCGTGTGCTACTACCTCCGGCTAGTCAATAGTCCCCTTTATATTATGTGCCATACTTTGCCCTCAAATTTAACCAACAAAATGTTAATGTATGTTATAAAAATTATATAATTTGAAACTATGTTCAAATACGAATCCAACTATATAATCTTTGGCGACATGCATTCGTATTTTATTAGTTAAATCATAGTTATAAACCAGGACGGGGTATAGTAGGTAATTAAATCGTAGACGTTTTTTATTAACCATAAGTGTACGTGGCCTTTCGACCTCCTCTCGCACGTCTTGTCACCCCGCTGCCGCAGACGGCTCATAGCGCAAGCTTGTGCAGCGCACGGGGGCGTTCTTTTGGCCAAACGGTGGTGCCAATGAAACGTTGGTGAGCCCGTTCCCGCGCAACCTCGCAGGTTCCGGCGCAAGCTTCCCGCCCGACTAGGTGAAATCCCCCAAAATCCCAATGCTTACCGGCCTGCTATATAAACCCTCACGGCCGGCGAGTCCTGCGTCGCATTTTCCCCACCCTCCCTGTAGCTTATCTTGTCTGCTTCTCCCACAATCGCCAATGGCACCGGTCCGTCGTCGTCGCTCAGCCACTCTGCCATCATCAGAGGACAGCTCCAGCTGGGAGGCTACACTGCAGCGGCGGCGCAGTCCCCAGCGTAGTGTAGTGCGCGTGGCGTCCCTGTTGGGTGAGCGCGGAACACCCACCACACGCTCCGCCGTCGTTGCCCGTCGGCAGCTGTTGCCGGCCGCCGTTCCCGCCAGCCAATGTCGAAAGCCAGGTCCATCTCCCGCTCCGCCGCCGCCGCGGCCCGAAGGAGGGAGGTGGCCGTCGTGGCCGCCACCCCACTGCCGGCTACCATGGCCATCACCCGCTCCGTCACCGCGGCCCGAAGGCGGGAGGTGGTGGTCGTGGCCGCCACCCCATCGTTGGCTGTCGTGGCCGCCAGCCCACCGTCGACCGCCGGGGTCATCACCTGCTCCGCCACCACCGCCCGAAGGCGGGAGGCGGAGGTGGATGCCCGCACGTGCGTCAGTGACCTTGCGCGCTACACCCAGTTCTTGCGGGAGCAGGAGGAGGAGCACCTCGTTGAGCAGGCAAAGAGCCTTACCGCCGCCGTGGCCGTGGCACACGCCGCCTCAGACAAGGAATCAGGAGATCTACGAGGAGAACCACCGCTTCGAGAGGGGTCGTCTGGAGCGGCAGAGTGCGTTCGAGGTGAGCGTCGTTGAAGCTGCAGCAGTGGCAGGCACCGTACTGCAGTTGTCCAGCTCGTCAGTAGGCTCCTCCTCCTCTGCGGCTTACTGAGCGCGCTCGGCAGAGGAGAGGCAATAGTAGTAGTATTAGTTGTAGTAGTAGTAGTAGTAGTAGTAGTAGTAGTAGTAGTAGTAGTAGTAGTAGTAGTAGTAGTAGTGGTGGTGGTGGTGGTGGTAGTAGTAGTAGTAGTAGTAGTAGTAGTAGTAGTAGTAGTAGTAGTAGTAATAGTGGTGGTGGTGGTGGTGGTGGTGGTGGTGGTGGTGGTAGTAGTAGTAGTAGTAGTAGTAGTAGTATTTAGGGGCTATTTTGTTCAGTTCATCTGACTATAGATGTGGTGGAACTATACAACGTACTTAAAATTAGCTAGTATATATAGTTGAACTAGCTATTTCAGTATGTGGTTGGCAACAAATTGGGAAAAGTTTGGTCGGTTTAGCTGTCGAGTTGAACTGTTTGTATAAATTAAGAATGACTGCTTAATCTATGAATGAAATCTATGCTTAATTACTGAATTTTAGTTGCAAAAATTAGATACTGCTAGTGATTTTTAGCTTCATATTTTCACAAATCACAGTGTTACAAGGTTCACAAATGGCAATGTTACTAGATCAACAAATGTCAATCTTTCCAGTTTGACAAATGGCAACATACCCAATATGACAGATGCAAATCTTACCAAATTTTTTGTAAGTGGTTGCACACGGGTCATCCAAAAGAACTGTTTGCGTTGAAGAGATCCACAAATCCTGCTCTCACTTTGCATATGGTGTTCTATCTAAAACGTTTGCGATCAAGAGCCGCACAAATCCTGGTCGACACATTTTCCCTTGGCTTCCAGGGGAAGCTGTCGGTTTGCATACGCGTGTTCTAACTATGTTTGCGATGAGTGTTTTATACTTCAAAACCATTGACGTTTTTTCAAAAGAAAATCATTTGATTAATCTGTACATTAAGAGAGAAAAACGCAAGTTCGCTCAAACCATATCTTTCATTCAGTCATACTGCGAATTTATATTCATATGATCAAGATACAGTATTAAACCCAAGAAAAAAACTATTTCCGGCGGCGGCGGAGGCGGCGTGCCGCGCCGTCGTTGTCGTCCTCCGGGACGCCGTTGTTGAAGTCTTCAATGCAGCACGGAATGTTCTTCACTTGTAAATCAAACATCATTAATGCCATTCCATGATTGCATGCCAAGTTTCATGAATTTCAGACGAGTTTTGGATTTACTAGAATTTAAAAATAAAGTATCTCAACGTTTTGCCGGCAATCAACGGTGCCCTGGTGTTTGAAATTCATTCCCATTTCTTGCATGGGACCTAAGCATGCACCCAAGGACACATATTTGATTTTTCAACCAATTTATATGCACTAGAGCATGTGCATGTAGTTCAAATTTGAATTATGCACATAAATGCATTGAAAACTCAGTTAATGCATAAAAATGTCCAAACAAACCCCGAAAAATCACAAAAATTGACACAACACTCCTATTGTTCTATGTTGACACGAGAAATGTTTTGAAAGCAATAAGAGGCAATGGATATCGTTTCGTCCCCAAAGGTGGGACGTTCCCTACCAAAACCATCATGCTTGTTGTGAGAAGCTCTGGTTTGTGAGAAGCATATACCCAAACTGATATGTCCATTTTGCATCATGCTTTTATATCGATATTTATTGCATTATGGGTTGTTATTACATGTTATGTCACAATAATTATGCCTATTCTCTCTTATTTTACAAGGTTTACATGAATTGGGAGAATGCCGGCAGCTGGAATTCTGGGCTGGAAAAGGAGTGAATATTAGAGACCTATTCTGCACAACTCCAAAAGTCCTGAAACTCCACGGAAGTTATTTTTGGAATTAATAAAAAATGTTGTGCGAAGAAAGCACCAGAAGGGGGCCACCAACCATCCACGAGGGTGGGGGCGCGCCCTACCCCCCTGGCACGCCCCCTGCCTCGTAGGCCCCCATGCATGCCTCCGGTGCCCATCTTCTGCTATATGAAGTCTTTTACCCTGGAAAAAATCATAAGAAAGCTTTCGGGACGAAACACCGCCGCCACGAGGCGGAACCAATCTAGGGCTTCGGCGGAGCTGTTCTGCCGGGGAAACTTCCCTCCGGGAGGGGCAAATCATCGCCATTGTCATCACCAACGATCCTCTCATCGGGAGGGGGTCAATCTCCATCAACATCTTCACCAGCACCATCTCCTGTCAAATCCTAGTTCATCTCTTGTATCCAATCTTTGTATCAAAACCTCACATTGGTACCTGTGGGTTGCTAGTAGTGTTGATTACTCCTTGTAGTTGATGCTAGTTGGTTTATTTGGTGGAAGATCATATGTTCAGATCTTTAACGCGTATTAATACCCCTCTGATTATGAACATGAATATGATTGGTGAGTAGTTACGTTTGTTCCGGAGGACATGGGAGAAGTCTTGCTAAAAGTAGTCATGTGAATTTGGTATTCGTTTGATATTTTGATGAGATGTATGTTGTCTTTCCTCTAGTGGTGTTATGTGAATGTAGACTACATGACACTTCACCATTGTTTGGGCCTAGAGGAAGGAAATTGGAAGTAATAAGTAGATGATGGGTTGCTGGAGTGACAGAAGCTTAAACCCTAGTTTATGAGTTGCTTCGTAAGGGGCTGATTTGGATTCATATGTTTCATGCTATGGTTAGGTTTACCTTAATACTTATTTTGTAGTTGAGGATGCTTACAATAGGGGTTAATCATAAGTGGATACTTGTCCAAGAACGGGCAGTACCCAAGCACCGGTCCACCCACATACCAAATTATCAAAGTTACGAACACGAATCATATGAGCGTGATGAAAACTAGCTTGACGATAATTCCCATGTGTCCTCGGGAGCGTTTTCCTTCATATAAGAGTTTGTCCAGGCTTGTCCTTTGCTACAAAAAGGATTGGGCCATCTTTCTACACCTTATTTACTTTCATTTCTTGTTGCCCGCTACAAATTACCTTATCACAAAACTATCTGTTACCGATAATTTCAGTGCTTGCAGACAATACCATACTGAAAACTGCTTGTCATTTCCATCTGCTCCTCGTTGGGTTCGACACTCTTACTTATTGAAAGGACTACAATAGATCCCCCTACACTTTTGGGTCATCAAGACTCTTTTCTGGCTGTTGTCGGGGAGTGAAGCGCCTTTCGTAGATGGAATTTGGTACGGAAAAATTGATATAGTGTGCTGAAATTTACTATCACTTGTTACTATGGAACATAATCCTTTGAGGGGCTTGTTCGGGGTATCTTCAACCCGACCAGTAGAGCAAAGAGTTGCTCCTCAACCTACTGAACCTACTGAAATTTTTTACTTTGAAATTCCTTCGGGTATGATAGAGAAACTGCTAGCTAATCCTTTTGCAGGAGATGGAACATTACATCCCGATTTGCACCTAATCTATGTGGATGAAGTTTGTGGATTATTTAAGCTTGCAGGTATGCCCAAGGATGTTATCAAGAAGAAGGTCTTCCCTTTATCTTTGAAGGGAGATGCATTGACATGGTTTAGGCTATGTGATGATATGAGATCATGGAACTACAACTGATTGAAATTGGAATTTAATCAGAAGTTTTATCCTATGCATCTTGTTCATCGTGATCGTAATTATATATATAATTTTTGGCCTCGCTAAGGAGAAAGCATCGCTCAAGCTTGGGGGAGGCTTTAGTCAATGTTATATTCATGCCCCAATCATGAGCTCTCAAGAGAAATTATTATTCAAAAAATTTATGCTCAGCTTTCTCTCAATAATCGCTCCATGCTCGATACTTCTTGTA
Source organism: Triticum aestivum (assembly GCF_018294505.1). NCBI lineage: Eukaryota > Viridiplantae > Streptophyta > Magnoliopsida > Poales > Poaceae > Triticum > Triticum aestivum. The sequence goes on from NC_057808.1 coordinate 121,717,488, forward strand.
CTGGTTCTTTTATGATGAAGACTATAGAATTCAAATGGGATTTATTGGAAAGAATTAAACGCAACTCTGAAGATTGGGATCTCAACGAAGGTAAGGAGTCAGGTATAACACCTAAGTTTGATTGTGTTAAATCTTTTATGGATACCGATGTTTTTCGTGAATTTAGCACTAAATATGGACTTGACTCTGAGATAGTAGCTTCTTTCTATTAATCCTTTCCTACTCATGTTGATCTCCCTAAGGAGAAGTGGTTTAAATATAATCCTCCCATTGAAGTAAAAGTAGTTTCACATATTAAACTTGAAGAAAAGACTATCACTTATAATGATCCTATTGTTCCTACTGCTTATATTGAGAAACCACCTTTCCCTGTTAGAATAAAGGATCATGCTAAAGCTTGAACTGTGGTCAACAAAAGTAATATTAGGACACCCAAACCCCTGAGCAAATTAAAGTTGAACCTAGTATTGCTCTGGTTAAAGATCTCTTGGCTTATAATATTGGTGGGTATGTTATTTACTTCTGTAATGAAGCTGCTAGAATTGCTAGACCTGATACTAAAAATAAAGATAGACCTGTTGTAGGCATGCCTGTTATTTCTGTTAAGATAGGAGATCATTTTTATCATGGCCTGTGTGACATGGGTGCTAGTGCAAGTGCAATACCTCGTTCCTTATACAAAGATATTATGCATGATATTGCCCCCGCTGAGATAGAAGAAATTGATGTTACAATTAAGCTTGCCAATAGAGATACTATTTCACCAGTTGGGATTGTTAGAGATGTTGAAGTCTTGTGTGGGAAAGTTAAATATCCTGATGATTTTCTTGTTCTTGGTTCCCCTCAAGATAACTTTTGTCCCATTATATTTGGTATACCCCTCTTGAATACTGTTAATGCTAGGATAGACTGCGAACAGGATGTTGTTACTATTGGTTAGGGGGATATGTCTCATGAGTTTAATTTTGCTAAATTTCGTAGACAATCCCGTGACGAGGGATTGCCTAGTAAAGATGAAATTATTGGTCTTGCTTCTATTACCGTGCCCCCTAATGATCCTTTAAAACAATATTTGCTAGACCATGAAAATGATATGGTTATGAATGAAAGAAGAGAAATAGATGAAGTATGTGACGGCCCGGGCAATCAAGCTACAGTAACCCTCTGGTAATGATGCCACGTCACCACGATTACTATTGCTAATCTCGTGCTAGTTTAGAACCGATCCAAATTCAAATTTAAGATCAAGTCAAACAGTTAAAGTTTTCAAAAGTGAAAACTAAAATGTTGTAAATGTGTTAAATAAATCCTGGGTAATAGTGGTGAAGAAACCTAAATTTAATAAAATGATTAAGTGTTCAAACTAACTAAAACTGTAGGTTAAATAATAAAATAAATGCCTTTTGAATTTTATAAAATATTAAACTATTTTAGTTGGGATAAGAATTAATGTGGCAGTAGTTTATTTAAAAGTACCAATTTAGGTGTTACTCATAGTTTTTACTAAAACTAAAATAAAATGTAACTAAAATAAAATAGGAAAGAATAAATAAAAATAAAGGAAATAAAACAAAGTCAAAAAAACAAACAGACCCCCTGGCCCACTGGGCCACGGCCCAGCAGGCCACCAGACCACCAGGCCAGCCCACCAGCTGCACCTATACACCCACTACCCTGAAACCCTAGCCGGTCAACCCCACTTCCCCCCCCCCCACGATCCCTTCTCCTCCCCCGAATGGATCAGGATCAAGCACCCGCGCCCGTCCCGCCGTCGTCGCGCCGACGCCACCCAGAGCGCCCCTGCCTCGGCCACCACGTCATCGACCCCGTCGCCGCTTCGCCGTCCTCCTCCTCGTCTCCTCCTCGCCGGGCCGCCTCGACCCCCCCGACCTTTGCGACCCGTCACCCCGCCGCCGACGCCTTGCCTCCTCCCCTTTGCCCCCTCTGCACCTCGGCAGCCCCGAGCCGGACTCGACGCCCGTCCGCAACGCCCCATCCCTTCCGCCCCCGATCTGGAACTCGGGCTCGGCCCTGATGCCACCGCCGCGCGGAGCTCGCCGTCGTCCGCCCTGTCCTCTCCCTCGCCGGACCGCGTTGTCCCCGCCTCTCCCCGCGACTACGGTCCTCCCCGAGCACGCGTTTGCACCACTACAGGGCTGGTGAGCCCCTCCGTCGATCCCCCTCCTCCTTCGCGTGGATCCGTCGCCGTTGACGTCGTACGTCACCGTGGCCGAGCTCACTGGAGCTCGCGCTCACCGCATCCGCCCGCGCCCATGGGCGCGCTTCCGCATGCTCTGGCTGCCCCGCTCATCGCCCGCTGCCTTCCCCAGTTGCTGGCCCTTGCCGCGCCGCGTGCTTGCCCGCGCTGTGGTGCCCGTCGCCGGCCGGTGTGTCTCGCCGTGGGCGCGGCCCCGCGCCCAACACCAGCCCCGCCTACTGGCCGCGCCCTGATCCAGCACCCACACCTGCTATGGCCTGTGTGCCACTGCACGTGGGACCAGCCCCAAAACGTTTAAGAAAATTAAACGAATTAAAAAATTTAAAAAAGATAACAGAATAAAAAAATAGTTAAATTAACTAACCAATTAATCATGTTAATTAACCTGTTAACTACTTAGTTAGTTTAAGCTAATCCTAGTAGTTAAATAGGCAGGCAATGACAATGGGGCCCCGCCTGTCATATTTGACTAGTCAATAGTCAACCCAATTGACTGCTGACTAGGACTGTTGACTATGGTCAACTAGTCCAAGTGGACCCACCTGTAAGCCACATGTACATAGTTCTGGGTACACTTCTGTGTACCCATAGCTTTATCTAATTAATTTCGAAATATTTAATAATTTTAGAAATTGTTTAAAACTTTGGAAAATCATAGAAAAATATCCGTAGCTCGGATGGAAAAGTTTTCTACATGAAAGTTGCTCAGAACGACGAGACGAGTCCGGATACGCAGCCCGTTCCCCCACCACACATCCCTAGCATAGCGAACACACAACTTTCCCCCTGCGGTTCATTTGTCCGAAAACGCGAAACACCGGGGATACTTTCCCGGATGTTTTCCCCCTTCTCCGGTATCACCTATTCCCGCGTTAGATTACCCCTGGCACCGCGTATTGCCTTGTTATATTTTGTGTGATGATTTGTTTGCTCCATATTTACTATTTCTTCCCCCTCTTCTTCTCCGGTACACCCCGAGACCGACGCTGCTGGTGCCCCGATCGAGTACGGTGTTGACGACCCCTCCGTGTCAGAACAACCAGGCAAGCCCCCCCCCCTTGATCACCAGATATCGCCTATTCTTCTCTATACTGCTTGCATTAGAGTAGTGTAGCATGTTACTGCTTTCCGTTAATCCTATCCTGATGCATAGCCTGTCATTGTTGTTACAGTTGTTACCCTTACCTGCTATCCTACTGCTTAGTATAGGATGCTAGTGTTCCATCAGTGGCCCTACACTCTTGTCCGTCTGCCATGCTATACTACTGGGCCGTGATCACTTCGGGAGGTGATCACGGGTATATACTATATACTTTATATACATGACACATGTGGTGACTAAAGTCGGGTCGGATCGTTGAGTACCCGCAAGTGATTCTGATGAGGGGGCTGAAAGGACAGGTGGCTCCATCCCGGTAGAGCTGGGCCTGGGTTTCTGATGGCCCCCGACTATTACTTTGTGGCGGAGCGACAGGGCAGGTTGAGACCACCTAGGAGAGAGGTGGGCCTGGCCCTAGTTGGCGTTCGCGGATACTTAACACGCTTAACGAGATCTTGGTATTTGATCTGAGTCTGGCCATTTGGTCTATACGCACTAACCAACTACGCGGGAACTGTTATGGGCACTCGACATTGTGGTATCAGCCGAAGCCTTCGTGACGTCAGCGACTGAGTGGCACGCGCCGGATTGGACTGGAACGCCTGCTAGGCTAGGTCTACTTTCGGCCGTGTTCGCAACGTGCAGGTGTGCAATGGGCGATGGGCCCAGACCCCTGCGCCGTAGGATTTAGACCGGCGTGCTGACCTCTCTGTTGTGCCTAGGTGGGGCTACGACGTGTTGATCTTCCGAGGCCGGGCATGACCCAGGAAAGTGTGTCCGGCCAAATGGGATCGAGCGTGTTGGGTTATGTGGTGCACCCCTGCAGGGAAGTATATCTATTCGAATAGCCGTGTCCCTCGGTAAAAGGACGACCCGGAGTTGTACCTTGACCTTATGACAACTAGAGCTGGATACTTAATAAAACACACCCTTCCAAGTGCCAGATACCCGGTGATCGCTCTCTAACAGGGCGACGAGGAGGGGATCGCCGGGTAGGATTATGCTATGCGATGCTACTTGGTGAACTTACCATCTACTCTCTTCTACATGCTGCAAGATGGAGGTGGCCAGAAGCGTAGTCTTCAACAGAATTAGCTATCCCCCTCTTATTCTGGCATTCTGCAGTTTAGTCCACCGATATGGCCCTTTACACATATACCCATGCATATGTAGTGCAGCTCCTTGCTTGCGAGTACTTTGGATGAGTACTCACGGTTGCTTTTCTACCTCTTTTCCCCTTTCTATACCTGATTGTCGCAACCAGATGCTGGAGTCCAGGAGCTAGAGATCCCGAGTATGATTCTACATGGAGTTCGGCTTCGAGGAGTAGTTAGGAGGTCCCAGGCAGGAGGCCTTGCCTTTTCGATCGTTGCTACTTTTGTGCTAGCCTTCTTAAGGCAAACTTGTTTAACTTATGTTTGTACTCAGATATTGTTGCTTCCGCTGACTTGTCTATGATCGAGCACTTGTATTCGAGCCCTCAAGGCCCATGGCTTGTATTATGATGCTTGTATGACTTATTTTATTTTTAGAGTTGTGTTGTGATATCTTCCCGTGAGTCCCTGATCTTGATCGTATACGCTTGCGTGTATGATTAGTGTACGAAAGAATCGGGGGCGTCACAAGTTGGTATCAGAGCCGACTGCCTGTAGGAATCCCCCTTTCCAACTCCTTGGCCGAAGTCGAGTCTAGTCATTGAAAAAAAACTTTTACTAACATGGCTGTGTGGCTTACGGGCCCACGTCGCCATTGCGTGGTACTAGGATCTTTTACTCCTCGACCTTTACTCTGGGACTCTGACCTCTCTTCTATTCGGTTTAAATGAATTTTGCTAAATCTAACATTAGGATCTCGTTATCACTTTCACCCGAAGAGCCCCTTATTACTGATGATCGTCTGCTGCACGTGAAGACCCTGAAGACACTCTCCGCTGTTAACCCGAGAATTTGTGTTCATCGCTTTTGCAATTCCCTTCCACCGATAAACTCCTATGGATAACCACGTATACTCGCCATTCATACAATGTTTCCCAGTTGATCTTGTTATTACAAGATACCCCGAAATTCTCTCTATTGTTCCGAGAATATTTTGTGCCTACTACATTGCAGTTCCTTGCCACCTGAATACCCCTACGGATAATTTCTCGCCCTTATCGAGTATCCGCTCATCCCTAGTTGTTCATGTGTTTCACAATGGTTTTTGAAATACTATTCAATACTCCAAAATTCCTCAGTAGCTTATTGCTCTGCAATACTTGTCTGCTTGCATTATGGATGCTTTCCATATGTCTGGCAATATTCGTTAGTATCCTTAGACACCGTCATTTTGATCCTATTGATTCAACATGAGTGCGAATGCACGCAATCATCAGTTGATCCTTTTAAATTATCTTTCTGGCTCAGACGTCATTTTGAACATGAGGCTGTTCTCGCCAATCAAATTGCCATCGATTGTACCCCTAAGCCTACTCAACTTATCCATCCTTGATCAGAGCGTTGCTTCTGATCCCCTGATTTGGAAATCATAATTCTTTTGCATTTGAACTTTGAATTAGTCAGTTGTTTCTATAATCAGATCTCCTTGCATTCTTCTTCCTCTGGTTGAGTACCAATGCTCCCATCAGATCCCTTATGGACCATCGGTTCCTTTGTTGGATTTTATCCGACAGTGTCCTTCATATTGAATAACCTTGTGAGCCTTTCCATGGGTATATAATGCGTTTGGTAAATTGTATCATCTGCTTTTGAACAATGCTCTACTTTCGAGCTTGTAATATTTACTCCGAAGTTTGTGGTATATGTTCCTAAGATGCCCTGATGGGTTGAACCTACGCCTTCCCTAATCCGTGTGAACCCGAAAGATTACACGGGTCATACTTATCTGGTATTGCACCAGGTAAAAACTTTCAACAACTAATGTCATTTTCGAAATACGAGAGGTGAGTGAAAGGTTATGTGATGAACAAGTGGGAGTCGACCGTGAACCCTGTGTTCATGCCCATGGACACGATGTATACCTTATCATGGGAGCTTCTCTTAAAATAATTATCCCCTTTGTTATAAGTTCATCTGGTATCCATGGACGTGGTTCCGACCATGATTGTTCTCCTTTGATTCCATTTCTCGGAAAAGCTAAAGAACTTGTCTTCTGCAAATTAATACATCCTTGCAACCTCTATTTCGATCTTCCTTCGAGTATTACCCCCCGGTATCTCGAGAATATCAAAGAAATGTGTTGCTTCCCTTGAGTCTTCATCTAGTATTGCTTCTCATCGATTTCAGATTTCCCCGGGTTCTGAGTTATTAATTACTCAAGAACACCGATAAGTGAATAAATTCCACACCCTGATTCCATAACTCTAAATAATTTTCGTTGTTTACGAGTTTAATAACCCTTCAAGTCATTCCTAGCCTGATCGGCTATATCATTATCATGCCAAATTTTAACTGTGCTACCTGGTTCTTCTTCCCGCAGCATAATTTACGACGATGAGCTAAGCTTACGTCGATCTTCCTCGTCATATCATTCTTCCTTGAACAACAAGCTTGATTTCAAGTTTGTGTCATACCTGTGGTTCGAATAACCTTTTGCTTCATCATACCTTTTAGCTTGATGTCATCGTTGATCGATTACATCTTCATGAAATCTCTCGACAAATGTGTCGTGATCATCATCTACATTCTGAGCTCTTCCAAGATATCTATCGAAATTCAGGATGAGAAATACCATCCTTGCCCCTCGATGAATTGTGTTATCATCGACAACATTCTTGCCTCCCCCCAACATAAACTTGTTAATATTTTGTGTTGTATCTTGATTTCCCTGCTATCCAACCTATGTTATGTTCTACCGTGGAGTATTACCATCTTTGATTTCAAGAATGTCGTGAGCATTACTCCACCTCTTAAGAATTCTTGGTACAGTGATACTTCTCACCATCACCATTCTTTCTTGGTCCCCGTGTTGTTTCTAAACAAAATACCGACAAATGGTCTGTGATGTGTAAATTCTAAACTTCTAGCAACCCTATTGCTTTGAAGTTATTGGTCTATAGTTTCATTCTACGCCTATGGCTTAATGAATCATCATTCGAACATTGATCGTGCTACCTAGCCCATATTTCGGGTGCACATTTCAACCAATGTTTAACTGTGTATGTTTTCCTTGAGCATAGATCATTAAGTCATTCGATCTAGCTAATGTTATCTCCTTGTTCACATAGTTGTGGAAATCCATCTTTTGGAAATTTGAATGGATTGTCGCTGAGTCAATCAGTCACCTCCTCACCTCTCCTTGATTTAATGATGAACCCTTGTTCGGAACTTGCTTCCATAGTTCATCTCCCGAGAATCTTCGATGTTGTCTCGACAATTTGTGTTGCACCTTTCTTCTCAGGCATCCTGAGTCTGAGTTATCCTGACACCAATCAGATCCGAATCTCGATCAGATATGATGGTTGGAACATATTTCCAAGAGTTATAACATTGGTCTATTTATGACCCGGTAAGGTGCTGTCATGCCTAACACACCTGGACGGAGGACCTATTGTTATAAGTTTTCCTTTTTAACAAGGTTAGCTATTCTTCCATGAGGAAATTATAAGACTTACTCTATAAGTTGTTCCTGATGGATCCTTTGTGTATCCATAGCCTGATCTTACCTAATGACCATGTCAATGCTATCTCGAAGCATGTTTGTGGTACTCCGATCTTCAATAAAAACATTTGAAGCACAATGCTAAATTTTCGTTATCAATTATTCAAACACCGTTCTTTGGGTAATGTCATGAACTTCCTCTTCCCTAACCTAAATGGCTCTCTTCTAACCATTGTCCTTGGGAAGGATATACCCCCTGAAATATGTGTTTAAACACATTTTCCTTTCCATTGTTCTGTTTAATCTGATAATCATATTTTCCTTTCCATTGGTTGGCTTAACATTTCTGGTGATCATTATGATCTAAGCAGTATTAATTCCCTGCTTGTGCAAACACCTCGGTGTACAACTCTGTCAGTAAGACCCTGTTACTATTGTTGGTGACATTCCGGTAACCACCGATGGACGAGAACTTTGCCTATTGGTCTGCCTCGTTTCAACGAGCAGGAAAATGGTTCTCTTCGTCCCTCGCCCTTGGTACCGACAATGTTGCTGACATATAACTGACAGGCTACCCTCTGACATGCCTTGCTATCATGATCGTGCAAGATGTCACCGCCCTTCCTACTTTAACCACATGGTGGGCCCATAACCCACAGTTCCACAGGATCAAAACCTGACTCTCCTGTGCACCCCCTGTTCCCAAATTTATTCATCGCGCGTGGCCTCGTATGTAATTCACGGACCACCGTCCTACTGATCTATACTGGCATCAGACATAATACTTATTCCGATTGCTTTGAACCCCTTTCACACTTTGTTTCAGGCTTCGAACGATTGGCTACCCGTTTGAAACTTCTCATGGTACTTTCTTACTTGCTCTCGGCTTTTTCTTAAGATTTAGTTCGAGACTTACTTTCCGCCACCTTCCCCGATGATATTGACCAGATAGTCAACGTTGCAGAGGTCCGTTCTTCCAGAATACCCCCCTTACTCTGTCGTAAGTACGATGGAGATCTCGAAGAAAGGATGACGACTTGATCATGGTGACTTGAAGCAGAGTAATGAAGACATCAACGAAAGGGATCAACCTCTTCGAAAGGGCGGCCAAGACCGACAAGACTCGTTAGGTTTTCGCTACCAGCACTTTTTCCCCCTTACTCCCCCGCTTAAATCTCGGGACGAGATTTCTTGTAGTGGAGGAGAATTGTGACGCCCGGATAATCAAGCTACAGTAACCCTCTGGTAATGATGCCACGTCACCAAGATTACTGTTGCTAATCTCGTGCTAGTTTAGAACCGATCCAAATTCAAATTTAAGATCAAGTCGAACAGTTAAAGTTTTCAAAAGTGAAAACTAACATGTTGTAAATGTGTTAAATAAATCCTGGGTAATAGTGGTGAAGAAACCTAAATTTAATAAAATGATTAAGTGTTCAAAATAATTAAAACTGTAGGTTAAATAATAAAATAAATGCCTTTTGAATTTTACAAAATATTAAACTATTTTAGTTGGGATAAGAATTAATGTTGCAGTAGTTTATTTAAAAGTACCAATTTAGGTGTTAGTGATAATTTTTACTAAAACTAAAATAAAATGTAACTAAAATAAAATAGGAAAGAATAAATAAAATAAAGGAAATAAAACAAAGTCAAAAAAAACCCCTGGCCCACTAGGCCACGGCCCAGCAGGCAACCAGACCACCAGGCCAGCCCACCAGCTGCGCCTATACACCCACTACCCCGAAACCCTAGCCGGTCAACCCCACTTCCCCCCCCCCCACGATTCCTTCTCCTCCCCCAACTGGATCGGGATCAAGCACCCGTGCCCGTCCCGCCGTCGTCATGCCGACACCACCCAGAGCGACGCTGCCTCGGCCACCTCGTCGTCGACCCCGTCGCTGCTTCGCCATCCTCCTCCTCGTCTCCTCCTCGCCGGGCCGCCTCGACCCCCCCCGACCTTGGCGACCCGTCACCCCGCCGCCGACGCCTCGCCTCCTCCCCGTTGCCCCCTCTGCACCTCGGCAGCCCCGAGCCAGCCCCGACGCCCGTCCGCACCACCCCATCCCCTCCGCCCCCGATCTGGAACTTGGGCTAGGCCCTGACACCACCGCCGCGCGGAGCTCGCCGTCGTCCGCCCCGTCCTCTCCCTCGACGGACCGCGTTGTCCCCGCCTCTCCCCGCGACTACGGCCCTCCCCGAGCACGCGTTTGCACCACTCCAGGGCTGGTGAGCCCCTCCGTCGATCCGCCTCCTCCTTCGCGTGGATCCGTCGCCGTTGACGTCGTACGCCACCGTGGCCGAGCTCACTGGAGCTCGCGCTCACCGCATCCGCCCACGCCCATGGCCGCGCTTCCGCATGCTCTGGCTGCCCCGCTCATCGCCCGCTGCCTTCCCCAGTTGCTGGCCCTTGCCGCGCCGTGCGCTTGCCCGCGCTGTGGTGCCCGTGGCCGGCCGGTGCGCCTCGCCGTGGGCGCGGCCCCGCGCCCAACACCACCCCCGCCTGCTGGCCGCGCCCTGATCCAGCACCCACACCTGCTATGGCCTGTGTGCCACTGCACGTGGGACCAGCCCCAAAACAAAGAAAATTAAACGAATTAAAAAATTTAAAAAAGATAACAGAATAAAAAAATAGTTAAATTAATTAACCAATTAATCATGTTAATTAACCTGTTAACTACTTAGTTAGTTTAAGCTAATCCTAGTAGTTAAATAGGCAGGCAATGACAATGGGGCCCCGCCTGTCATACTTGACTAGTCAACAGTCAACCCAATTGACTGCTGACTAGGACTGTTGACTATGGTCAACTGGTCCCAGTGGACCCACCTGTAAGCCACATGTACATAGTGCTGGGTACACTTCTGTGTACCCATAGCTTTATCTAATTAATTTCGAAATATTTAATAATTTCAAATTTTGTTTAAAACTTTGGAAAATCGTAGAAAAATATCCGTAGCTCGGATGAAAAAGTTTTCTACATGAAAGTTGCTCAGAACGACGAGATGAATCCGGATACGCAACCCGTTCGTCCGCCACACATCCCTAGCATAGCGAACACACAACTTTCCCCCTCCGGTTCATCTGTCTGAAAACGCGAAACACCGGGGATACTTTCCCGGATGTTTTCCCCCTTCGCCGGTATCACCTATCCCTGCATTAGATTACCCCTGGCACCGCCTATTGCCTTGTTATATTTTGTGTGATGCTTTATTTGCTCCTTATTTACTATTTCTTCCCCCTCTTCTTCTCCGGTAGACCCCGAGACCGACGCTGCTGGTGCCCCGATCGAGTACGGTGTTGACGACCCCTCCTTGCCAGAACAACCAGGCAAGCCCCCCCCCCCTTGATCACCAGATATCGCCTATTCTTCTCTATACTGCTTGCATTAGAGTAGTGTAGCATGTTACTGCTTTCCGTTAATCCTATCCTGATGCATAGCCTGTCATTGTTGCTACAGTTGTTACCCTTACCTGATATCCTACTGCTTAGTATAGGATGCTAGTGTTCCATCAGTGGCCCTACACTCTTGTCCGTCTGCCATGCTATACTACTGGGCCGTGATCACTTCGGGAGGTGATCACGGGTATATACTATATACTTTATATACATGACACATGTGGTGACTAAAGTCGGGTCAGCTCATTGAGTACCCGCAAGTGATTCTGATGAGGGGGCTGAAAGGACAGGTGGCTCCATCCCGGTAGAGGTGGGCCTGGGTTCCTGACGGCCCCCGACTGTTACTTTGTGGCGGAGCGACAGGGCAGGTTGAGACCACCTAGGAGAGAGGTGGGCCTGGCCCTGGTCGGCGTTCGCGGATACTTAACACGCTTAACGAGATCTTGGTATTTGATCTGAGTCTGGCCATTTGGTCTATATGCACTAACCAACTACGCGGGAACAGTTATGGGCACTCGACGTCGTGGTATCAGCTGAAGCCTTCGTGACGTCAGCGACTGAGTGGCGCGCGCCGGATTGGACTGGAACGCCTGCTAGGCTAGGTCTACTTCCGGCCGCGTTCGCAACGTGCAGGTGTGCAATGGGCGATGGGCCCAGACCCCTGCGCCATAGGATTTAGACCAGCGTGCCGACCTCTCTGTTGTGCCTAGGTGGGGCTGCGATGTGTTGATCTTCCGAGGCCGGGCATGACCCAGGAAAGTGTGTCCGGCCAAATGGGATCGAGCGTGTTGGGTTATGTGGTGCACCCCTGCAGTGAAGTTTATCTATTCGAATAGCCGTGTCCCTCGGTAAAAGGACGACCCGGAGTTGTACCTTAACCTTATGATAACTAGAACTGGATACTTAATAAAACACACCCTTCCAAGTGCCAGATATAACCCGGTGATCGCTCTCTAACAGGGCGACGAGGAGGGGATCGCCGGGTAGGATTATGCTATGTGATGCTACTTGGTGAACTTACCATCTACTCTCTTCTACATGCTGCAAGATGGAGGTGGCCAGAAGCGTAGTCTTCGACAGGATTAGCTATCCCCCTCTTATTCTGGCATTCTGCAGTTCAGTCCACCGATATGGCCCTTTACACATATACCCATGCATATGTAGTGTAGCTCCTTGCTTGCGAGTACTTTGGATGAGTACTCACGGTTGCTTTTCTACCTCTTTTCCCCTTTCTATACATGATTGTCGCAACCAGATGCTGGAGTCCAGCAGCTAGAGATCCCGAGGATGATTCTACATGGAGTTCGGCTTCGAGGAGTAGTTAGGAGCTCCCAGGCAGGAGGCCTTGCCTTTTTGATCGTTGCTACTTTTATGCTAGCCTTCTTAAGGCAAACTTGTTTAACTTATGTCTGTACTCAGATATTGTTGCTTCCGCTGACTTGTCTATGATCGAGCACTTGTATTCGAGCCCTCGAGGCCCATGGCTTGTATTATGATGCTTGTATGACTTATTTTATTTTTAGAGTTGTGTTGTGATATCTTCCCATGAGTCCCTGATCTTGATCGTACACGCTTGCGTGTATGATTAGTGTATGATTGAATCGGGGCGTCACAAAGTATCCTTTAAACAGGGACCTATTTTGAAACACAACTTGCTTGTTGAAATCCTAGGGGATCCTCCTCCACCCAAGGTGATCCCGTGTTTGAGGTTAAACCATTACCTGATGCTCTTAAATATGCTTATCTTGATGAAAAGAAGATATATCATGTTATTATTAGTGCTAACCTTTCAGAACATGAAAAAAACAAATTATTGAAAAATCTGAAGAAGCACCGTGCTGCTATTAGATATACTCTTGATGATCTTAAGGGCATTAGTCCCACTCTATGCCAGCACAAAATAAAATTGGAGAAAGACGCTAAACTAGTTGTTGATCATCAACGACGGTTAAATCCTAAGATGAAAGAAGTGGTAAGAAAAGAAATATTAAAACTTCTGGAGGCAGGTATAATTTATCCCGTTGCTGATAGTCAGTGGGTAAGTCTTGTCCATTGTGTCCCTAAGAAGGGAGGTATTACTGTTGTTCCTAATCATAAAGATGAATTGATCCCACAAGGAATTGTTACAGGTTATAGAATGGTAATTGATTTCTGCAAATTAAATAAAGCTACTAAGAAGGATCATTACCCTTTACCTTTTATCGATCAAATGCTAGAAAGATTATCCAAACATACACATTTTTGCTTTCTAGATGGTTATTCCAGTTTCTCTCAAATACCTGTGTCAAAAGAGGATCAAGAAAAGACCACTTTTACTTGCCCTTTCGGTACCTTTGCTTATAGACGTATGCCTTTTGGTTTATGTAATGCACCTGCTACCTTTCAAAGATGCATGATGGCTATATTCTCTGACTTTTGTGAAAAGATTGTTGAGGTTTTCATGGATGATTTTTCCGTATATGGAACTTCTTTTGATGATTGCTTGAGAAACCTTGATCGAGTTTTGCAGAGATGTGAAGAAACTAACCTTGTCTTGAATTGGGAGAAGTGCCACTTTATGGTTAATGAAGGCATTGTCTTGGGGCATAAAATTTCTGAAATAGATATTGAAGTTGATAAAGCTAAAGTTGATGCCATTGAAAAGATGTCGTGTCCTAAGGACATTAAAGGTATAAGAAGTTTCCTTGGTCATGCCTATTTTTATAGGAGGTTCATTAAAGTCTTCTCAAAAATCTCTAGGCCTCTGACTAATATCTTACAAAAAGATATCCCTTTTGTCTTTGATGATGATTGTGTAGAAGCATTTGAAATACTTAAGAAAGCATTGATTTCTGCACCTATTGTTCAGCCACCTGATTGGAATTTACCCTTTGAAATTATGTGTGATGGTAGTGATTATGCTGTAGGTGTTGTTCTACGACAACGAGTTGATAAGAAATTAAATGTTATCAAATATGCTAGTAAAACTCTAGACAATACCCAGAGAGATTATGCTACTATTGAAAAAGAATTTTTAGCAGTTGTATTTGCTTGTGATAAGTTCAGACCTTATATTGCTGATTCTAAAGTAAATGTTCACACTGATCATGCTGCTATTAAATACCTTACGGAAAAGAAAGATGCTAAACCTAGACTTATTAGATGGGTTCTCTTGCTACAAGAATTTGATTTGCATATTATTGATAGAAAGGGAGCTGAGAACCCTGTTGCAGACAACTTGTCTAGGTTAGAGAATGTTTGATGACCCACTACCTATTTATGATAGCTTTCCTGATGAACTATTAGCTGTCATAAATGCTTCTCGCACTGCTCCATGGTATGTTGATTATGCTAACTACATTGTTGCTAAATTTATACCACCTAGTTTCAGATAACAGCAAAAGAAAAAGTTTTTCTATGATTTAAGACATTACTTCTGGGATGACCCACACCTTTATAAAGAAGGAGTAGATGGTGTTATTAGACGTTGTATACCTGAGCATGAACAGGAACAGATCCTACGCAAGTGTCACTCCAAAGCTTATGGAGGACACCACGCTGGAGATAGAACTGCACATAAGGTATTGCAATCCGGTTTTTATTGGCCTACTCTCTTCAAAGATGCCCGTAAGTTTGTCTTGTCTTGTGATGAATGTCAAAGAATTGGTAATATTAGTAGACATCGGGAAATGCCTATGAATTACTCACTTGTTATTGAACCATTTGATGTTTGGCGCTTTGATTATATGGGACCGTTTCCTTCCTCTAATGGGTATACACATATTTTAGTTGTTGTTGATTACGTTACTAAGTGGGTAGAAGCTATTCCAACTAGTAGTGCTGATCATAACACCTCTATTAAGATGCTTTAGGAAGTTATTTTTCCGAGGTTTGGAGTCCCTAGATATTTAATGACTGATGGTGGTTCACATTTTATTCATGGTGCTTTTTGTAAAATGCTTGCTAAGTATGATGCTAATCATTGAATTGCATCTCCGTATCACCCACAGTCTAGTGGTCAAGTAGAATTGAGTAATAGAGAACTCAAATTAATTTTGCAAAAGACTGTTAATAGATCTAGAAAGAATTGGTCCAAGAAACCTGATGATGCATTATGGGCCTATAGAACTGCATATAAAAATCCTATGGGTATGTCTCCGTATAAAATGGTTTATGGAAAAGCATGTCAATTACCTCTCGAACTAGAACATAAGGCATATTGGGCCAAAAGAGAGCTCAATTATGATTTCAAACTTGCCGGTGATAAGAGACTATTTGACATTAGCTCACTTGATGAATGGAGAACCCAAGCTTATGAGAATGCCAAACTGTTTAAAGAAAAAGTTAAAAGATGGCATGACAAAAGGGTACAAAAGCGTGAGTTTAATGTAGGTGATTATGTGTTTCTATTCAACTCTCGTTTAAGATTTTTGCAAGAAAACTTCTCTCTAAATGGGAAGGTCCTTGCATTATAGAGGAGGTCTATCGTTCCGGTGCCATAAAAATCAACAACTTCGAAGGCACAAATCCAAAGGTGGTGAACGGTCAAAGAATCAAACATTATATCTCAGGTAATCCTATAAATGTTGAAACCAATGTTATAGAAACCGTAACCCTGGAGGAATACATAAGGGACACTTTCCAGAACGCTTCAGACTCCGAAAAGGAATAGGTATGTGGTACGGTAAGTAAACCGACTCCAAAACAGTTCTAATGGCAATTTTTCTACATTTTGTTATATTTAAGAAAATAGGAAAATAAGAAGTAGTCCGAAAGGGACACGAGGCACCCACGAGGGTGGAGGGCGCGCCCCCTGCCTTGTGGGCACCTTGTGTGCTCTCCGGACTCTGTTTTCTTGCACGATACTTCTTTTGGTCGGTAAAAATGCATTATATAATTCCCCGAAGATTATGACCACCGTACCTCGCAAATATCCTCTGTTCTTGTTTCGAGATGTTTCTGTAGCAGGTTTGGAGCAAGATGTCATCTCAGGATTCCGACGGAGAGAGCTATGTCTCACATCTCGTTGCTGACCCAAAGACCTATGGGGATCTATCTCCTTGTGGTCGAACTACAGATGATGAAGAGGATGCTCATTTGATGAGGATCAATAATTGAAGTTCGGAGGAGGAGGATGTCCCTCTACCTCAACCTGGGGATATGCACGTGAAGTTCAAGAAGTCTAGTCTTCCTAAGAGGGCTAAACTGTCTAACAACCGATCTATTCCTTCTCGTTTTCGGCAGAAAAGCAAAGGAGATTTATGTGACAAGATCTTGAAGCTGGAAACGGAAGTCGATGATTTAAAGGAGGAAATTGCTCTTCTCAAATACAATATGAAAAAGCTGAAGGCACAATTAACTCCATCATCACCACCTCCGAGGAAGGAAAACTGAGTATCAGGTATGGGCACTCCCCTTGGCAACTGCCAACCTTGGGGGAGGTGCCCCAGTATCGTATCACCATCACACTCCTATCTTTACCGTTTTTGTTAGTTCGATCCTTTTAGTAATATCTTGATCTAGTAGAATAAAGTTTTAGTATGATCTAGTTTTGAGTTTTGCTTTATGATCCTTCTATGTAATCGAGTCCGTGAGCTATATATATTAAAGATTAGTGTTGAATCAAGGGCTTGATTATCTTGCTATGATCTTGAGGGAATAAAAATAAAAGAAAAGAGTAAGAATAAAAAGAAGTAAAGAGATCATATTGATCTTATGGAGAGTAATGACTTCACATATAAAGAGTATGATGAATAAAAGTTATTGAGAGTTGACAAACATAGTTTTGGTCATCGTCGCAATTAATAGAAAGTAATAAAGAAAGAGAGGTTTTCACATATAAATACACTATCACGGACATCTTTTATGATTGTGAGCACTCATTAAAATATGACATGCTGAAGAGTTGATGTTGGACAAGGAAGACAACGTAATGGGTTATGTCTTCTTATATCCGAAATAAAGTATATTGTCATGGATCATCCAACATGTTGATCTTGCCTTTCCCCATCATGCTAAGCCAAATTCTTTGCACCAGCTAGAGATACTACTTGTCCTTCCGAATATCCTTAAACCTAGTTTTGCCATGAGAGTCCACCATATCTACCCTTGGATTGAGTAAGATCCTTCAAGTAAGTTGTCATTGTTGTATGCAATAAAAATTGCTCTCTAAATATGTATGATTTATTAGTGTGGAGAAAATAAGTTTTATACGATCTTTTGATATGGAAGCAATAAAAGCGATGGACTGCATAATAAAGGTCCATATCACAAGTGGCAATACAAAGTGACGTTCTTTTGTATTAAGATTTCGTGCATCCAACCATAAAAGCACATGACAACCTCTGCTTCCCTCTGCGAAGGGCCTATCTTTTACTTTTGTCTTATTCCTTATGCAAGAGTCATGGTGATCTTCACCTTTCCTTTTTACATTTTATCCTTTGGCAAGCACCTTGTGTTGGAAAGATCCTGATACATATATCCAATTGGATGTAAGTCATCATGAACTATTATTGTTGACATTACCCTTGACGTAAAAGGTTGGGAGGCAACACTATAAGCCCCTATCTTTCTCTGTGTCCGATTAAAACTCCGTACCCATAAGTATTGTGTGAGTGTTAGCAACTATGAAGGACTAAATGATAATTGAGTATGTGGACTTGCTGAAAAGCTCTTATATTGACTCTTTCCAATGTTATGATAAATTGCAACTGCTTCAATGACTGAGATTATAGTTTGTTGGTTCTCAATGAAGTTTCTGATTCATACTTGACATTGTGAATAGATTATTACTTGAGCATAAGAAATCATATGACAATATATATATATATATATGTATATATATATATATGTTGTTGCTATAAGAATGATCATGATGCCCTCATGGCCGTATTTTATTTTATCGACACATCTATCTCTAAACATGTGGACATATTTTTTGTTATCGGCTTCCGCTTGAGGACAAGCGAGGTCTAAGCTTGGGGACGTCCATTTTGCATCATGCTTTTATATTGATATTTATTGCATTATGGGTTGTTATTACACGTTATGTCACAATACTTATGCATATTCTCTCTTATTTTACAAGGTTTACCTGAAGAGGGACAATGTCGGCAGCTGGAATTCTGGGCTGGAAAAGGAGCAAATATTAGAGACCTATTCTGCACAACTCCAAAAGTCTTGAAACTCCACAGAAGTTATTTTTGGAATTAATAAAAAATGCTGAGCGAAGAAAGTACCAGAGGGGGGCCACCCACCATCCACGAGGGTGGGGGCACGCCCTACCCCCCTGGGCGCGCCCCTGCCTCGTGGGCCCCCTGGCAGGCCTTCGGTGCCCATCTTCTGCTATACGAAGTCTTTTACCCTGGAAAAAATCATAAGCAAGCTTTCGGGACGAAACACCGCCGCCACGAGGCGGAACCTTGGTGGAACCAATCTAGGGCTCCGGCGGAGCTATTCCGCCGGGGAAACTTCCCTCCGGGTGGGGGAAATCATCGCCATCGTCATCACCAACGATCATCTCATCGGGAGGGGGTAAATCTCCATCAACATCTTCACCAGCACCATCTCCTGTCAAACCCTAGTTCATCTCTTGTATCCAATCTTTGTATCAAAACCTCAGATTGGTACCTGTGGGTTGCTAGTAGTGTTGATTACTCCTTGTAGTTGATGCTAGTTGGTTTATTTGGTGGAAGATCATATGTTCAGATCCTTAATGCATATTAATACCCCTCTGATTATGAACATGAATATGATTTGTGAGTAGTTACGTTTGTTCCGGAGGACATGGGAGAAGTCTTGCTATAAGTGGTCATCTGAATTTGGTATTCGTTCGATATTTTGATGAGATGTATGTTGTCTTTCCTCTAGTGGTGTTATGTGAACGTTGACTACATGACACTTCACCATTGTTTTGGCCTAGATGAAGGCGTTGGGAAGTAATAAGTAGATGATGGATTGCTAGAGTGACAGAAGCTTAAACCCTAGTTTATGAGTTGCTTCATAAGGGACTGATTTGGATTCATATGTTTCATGCTATGGTTAGGTTTACCTTAATACTTCTTTTGTAGTTGCGGATGCTTGCAATAGGGGTTAATCATAAGTGGGATAATTGTCCAAGAAAGGGCAGTACCCAAGCACCGGTCCACCCACATACCAAATTATCAAAGTAACGAACGTGAATCATATGAGCGTGATGAAAACTAGCTTGACTATAATTCCCATGTGTCCTCAGGAGCGTTTTCCTTCATATAAGAGTTTGTCCAGGCTTGTCCTTTCCTACAAAAAGGATTGGGCCATCTTGCTGCACCTTATTTACTTTCATTGCTTGTTCCCCGCTACAAATTACCTTATCACAAAACTATCTGTTACCGATAATTTCAGTGCTTGCAGAGAATACCTTACTGAAAATTGCTTGTCATTTCCTTCTGCTCCTCGTTGGGTTCGACAGTCTTACTTATCGAAAGGACTACGATAGATCCCCTACACTTGTGGGTCATCAAAAACCTGCCCCAAATGGGACAAAAAAATTACCACGACATGTTGATGACGCTCCATGATAGCATACCAAGTTTCATGAATTTCAGACGAGTTTTGGATTTACTAGAATTTAAAAACCAGGTATCTCAATGTTTGCGGCCGAGTGACGGTGGCAGGGTGTTTGACATTCATTCCCATTTCTTGCATGGGACCTAAGCATGCAACCAAGAACACATATTTGAATTTTCAACCAATTTATATGCATTAGAGCATGTGCATGTAGTTCAAATTTGAATTATGCACATGAATGCATTGAAAACTCAGATAATGCATAAAAATGTCCAAACGAACCCTGAAAAATCACAAAAATGGACACAACACTCCTGTTGTTCTATGTTGACACGAGAAATTTTTTGAAAGCAATAAGAGGCAATGGATATCGTTTCGTCCCCAAAGGTGGGATGTTCCCTATCGAAACCATCATGCTTGTTGTGAGAAGCTCTGGTTTGTGAGAAGCATACAACCAAACCTGCCCCAAATGGGGCGAAAAATTTACCACGGCATGTTGATGCCGCTCCATGATAGCATGCCAAGTTTCATGAATTTGGGATGAGTTTTGGATTTACTAGAATTTAAACACTGGGTATCTCAATGTTTGCGGGCGAGTAACGGTGGCAGGGTGTTTGACATTCATTCCCATTTCTTGCATGGGACCTAAGCATGCAACCAAGGACACAGATTTGAATTTTCAAACAATTTATATGCATTAGAGCATGTGCATGTAGTTCAAATCTAAATTATGCACATGAATGAATTGAAAACTCAATTAATGCATAAAAATGTCAAAACCAACCCCGAAAGATCCCAAAAATTGACACAACACTCCTGTTGTTCTATGTTGTCACTAGGAAAAAAATTGAAATCGAGAAAAGGCAATGGATATCGTTTCGTCAAGAAAGGTGAAACGTTCCCTACCGTAACCATCAGGCTTGTTTGGAGAAGCTCTGGTTGTGAGAAGCATATCCCCAAACCAGCCCCAAATGGGACAAAACATTTACCACAGCATGTTGATGCCGATCCATGACAGCATGCCAAGTTTCATGAATTTCAGACAAGCTTTGGATTTACTAGAAATTAAAAATAAAGTATCTCAACGTTTTTCCGGCAATCTACGGTGCCCTGGTGTTTGAAATTCATTCTTGCATGGACCTAAGCATGCACCCAAGGACACATATTTGATTTTTCAACCAATTTATATGCACTAGAGCATGTGCATGTAGTTCAAATTTGAATTATGCACATAAATGCATTGAAAACTTAGTTACTCCATAAAAATGTCCAAACGAACCCCCAAAAATCACAACAATTGACACAACACTCTTGTTGTTCTATGTTGATACGAGAAAAAATAATTGAAAGCAATAAGAGGCAATGGATATCGTTTCGTCCCCAAAGGTGGGACGTTAACGTTCCCTACCGAAACCATCATGCTTGTTGTGAGAAGCTCTAGTTTGTGAGAAGCATATACCGAAACCTGCCCCAAATGGGACAAAAAATTTACCACGTCATGTTGATGCCGCTCCATGATAGCATGCCAAGGTTCATGAATTTCAGACGAGTTTTGGATTTACTAGAATTTAAAAACCAGGTAACTTTGCGGCCGAGTGACGGTGGCAGGGTGCTTGACATTCATTCCCATTTCTTGCATGGGACCTAAGCATGCAACCAAGAACTAGGATTTGAATTTTCAACTAATTTATATGCATTAGAGCATGTGCCTGTAGTTCAAATTTGAATTATGCACATGAATGCATAGAAAACACAGTTAATGTATAAAAATGATCAAGCGAACCCCTAAAAATCCCAAAAATTGACACAATACTCCTGTTGTTCTATGTTGACAGTAGGAAAAAATTGAAATGGAGAAGAGGCAACAAATTTCGTTTCGTCCAGAAAGGTGAAACGTTCCCTACCAAAACCATCACACTTGTTGTGAGAAGCTCTGGTTTATGAGAAGCTTATGCCCAAACCTGCCCCCAATGGGACAAAAAATTTACCACGGCATGTTGATGCCGCTTCATGATAGCATGCAAAGTTTCATGAATTTCGGACGAATTTTGGATTTACTAGAATTACAAAAGCAAGTACATCGACGTTTGCCGGAGAGCCACGGTGCCGTGGTGTTCGAATGTCATCCCCATTTCTTGCATGGGACATAAGCATAAACACATGTTGGTGCACCAGAGCATGTGCATGTAGTTTAATTTTGAATTGTGCACCTGAAATGGCTAGAAAACCAATTTAATGTATACAATGTTCAAACGAATCCTGAATAATTCTAATTCTTTTACGACACACATATAGTTGCATGTTCACTGCAGATAAAAGTTCTAGCAATTCAAACACCGTCCATTGCCGCTGTGACCCCATTATGTAATTCAAATCAAGATGAAAAATCAAGTAGATCCCGCACAGGTTATTATCACCAACCGTGTGAGATGCAACACAAAATATCCTGGAGCACCGTCGGTGTATAGTACGCCTATGGCTTACACGAGAAGGTGCGTCGGCTACAGTCCATAGCCAGCGTCTCGAGCACACTAGCTCGCTCCCCAAATATCATTTCACTGTTCAATCATTGCCGGTGAAAGATGGGCACGTGGACCCGCGTCGTGAGGGCAACTTCGGTGGCCCACTCCGCCGAGAGCGCGGCCGCAACCGCCATGCGCATGCTAACAAGGTGCATGAGCATGGCCGCAATCTGCGACCGGGCGGCCAAGGCAGCCCAAACGGTCACTGTTGCTTCTCAGGTGGCGGCAGCAACATCTGCCTCGGGGATAGCAACTGACGAGAGCGGCACAACAGTTGTTCGTTCCGCAGCGGCGGCCTTAGCCGTGATGGAGGCCGCCCACGACCATGTCGAGGGCGCCCACGCCCAGCTCGTGGCGGTCACCGCACAAATCGAACGAAGCTTCTCCGACCAAGACCGGCAACCCACGGCCGAAGAGTTGGCAATCGCCGAGAGCGTTCGAGCAGCTATCCATTCCTTCGCCGCATACCTTGTGATGGCGGAGCCCGTCCAAGCCCAGATCGCGGCCGCCCATGCCCAGCTTGTGGCGGCCTTTTCCAAAGAGATGGTGGACGCGGATGGCGAGATGCTTGCCGAGTATGGTGCGATGGATGCCATGC